>NC_057802.1:530876859-531036218 GCF_018294505.1 Triticum aestivum | reverse complement strand
GGGCCGCGGCGTACGGGCGCGGCGACGGCGGCGCGGGAATGGCTGCGGTGGGCGGCGCGGTTGTGTCCGGCGCGGCGCGAGGAGCGGTTTAGGGTTCGTCTGCGTTTCGTTTTCGGGGGAGATGCATATAAATAGGTAGAGGGAGCTAGGAGACTCCAAATGAGGTGCGGTTTTCGCCCACACGATCGTGATCGAACGACCTAGAGCATGGAAGAGAGTTTGGTGGGTTTTGGGCTGGTTTTTGAGGGGGTTTTGGCTGGACACATAATTGGACTTTGCGGATGCCCGGTTAACCGTTGGAGTACCAAACGACCTCCAAATGGAACGAAACTTGACCGGTGGTCTCCGGGTGGTATAATAAGGCCACTTGACAAGCCTCGGTCCATTCCGAGAATGTTTGACACCCGCTCACGAAAGAAAACAAGAGGGGTGCACCGGAGGAGATAGGAGTGCCGGATTGCAAAACGGACAACGGGGAAAATGCTCGGATGCATGAGACGAACACGTATGCGAATGCAATGCACATGATGACATGATATGAAATGCGTGACATGACAAAATACAAAACGAAAGACAAAACCTGACCACGGAGGGAATATCATAACACATAGCCGAAAATGGCAAGAGTCGGAGTTACAAATATGGAAAGTTAAATCCGGGGTGTTACACATTGCGTGTGTGACGTTGAGGTCCCTCGCCAAAGCAAGAGCCTCATTGCATGCGTGCGCTTCAAGGCTTCCAGCATCCACCGAGCCCTCGAAAGTTAATGCTGAAGATCCCAAATAATTGTCGTCCATGTCCCTGCATATCGCTGCGGCTGCTGAGGGAGTCCTGGATTAGGGGGTCCTCGGACTGCCGGACTCTATACTTTGGCCGGACTGTTGGACTATGAAGATACAAGATTGAAGACTTCATCCCATATCCGGATGGGACTCTCCTTTGCGTGGAAGGCAAGCTTGGCAATTCGGATATGTAGATCTCCTCCTTTGTAACCGACTCTGTGTAACCCTAGCCCCCTCCGGTGTCTATATAAACCGGAGGGTTTAGTCCGTAGGACGAGAACAACAATCATAATCATAGGCTAGCTTCTAGGGTTTAGCCTCTAAGATCTCGTGGTAGATCAACTCTTGTAATACTCATATCATCAAGATCAATCAAGCAGGAAGTAGGGTATTACCTCCATCGAGAGGGCCCGAACCTGGGTAAACATTGTGTCCCCCGCCTCCTGTTACCATCCGCCTTAGACGCACAGTTCGGGACCCCCTACCCGAGATCCGCCGGTTTTGACACCGACATTGGTGCTTTGTCTTCGGCCTCGGATAGCGCCTTCTTCAGGGCCGCCACTTCGGTCGTGGTCCCTAGCAAATTCATGGCAATCCTATGATTTAACAATCATCTTATTTCTTTTTCTCAATATACAGACGGGGTATTACTTACCTTTGTTCTCTTAGAGCTGCCTCTTGGTAAGGCCGAGCTCATCCTTGGACCGCTCAAGGTCCCGCTTCAGTGCGGTGACCTCGGCAGTACGAGCGGCAGCGGCCAGCAGTGAAGCCTGCTTATTCACATAGACATGTTCTGATTAGACTCCTGTGATTATTATTTTGATCCTCTGTTCGGCCTTTCTTTGCGAACACCAAACAGAGCATCGGGGGCTACTGTCTATGCTGTAACATTTTCTCATAATTTGATTACTTACCTCAAAGCCTGTTAGGAGGCTGGCACAGGCTTCAGTCAATCCGCTTTTGGCGGACTGAACCTTCTTGACCACCGCACTCATGATAGTGCGGTGCTCTTCGTCAATGGAAGCGCCGCGAAGCGCTTCCAGCAAGTTGTCCGATGCTTCTGGATGGACAGAGGCCGTCGGCACGGACGGCTTGCCCCTCTTCGCGAGGGGTCGCCTGACAGAATCCGGAACCACTAGAGGTTCCGGTGCAGTATTCGGCCGGGGGCTAGACTTGCTGCCCCCACTGCCCATGGGAGTCTTATCCCTCCTGCGCCTAGCGTCCGGAATGTCGCCTTGGGGCGCCTCCGGAACTGTCTCCCCTTGGTTCAGTGCCCTTTGGGACAACACCTCGGCGTCATCCGTAGGGCGGGGAGAGGAGGCGGTCGGGAGTGAATCACTCTTCATCTCTGACGAGCCCAAAGATTCCTCCGAAGAGGATACGTCGATATGGGCTCTGGATGGACTGCATGATCATGTTCGGCATGATGAGAAGCGATAAAATAAAACATACCAAGAACTATTATGGTATCCGAATACTTACGACTTCGCCAGGGGCTTGTCCCTGGGCAGCCACTCATCATCGCTAAAAGCGGCCGTCGTGGAGCAGTCTGGAAGGAGAGTCCTTCCCTTCTTGGACCCTCCGGCTTCCCCTGATGGCGCGGCCTCCCTTTTCTTGTCTCCCCCAACTTGGGGGTGGGAGAACTTTCCTCTTCCTCGTCCTCGTTTTCGTGGGAGGAGTGCACCTCGGTGTTTTCGGACGATGAGTCCGATATGACCTTGCGCCGGAGACCTTTCCTGGTCCCTGTGGCCTTCTTCTTGGCCTTCTTCTCCGGCGCCTCATAAGGCGCCGGAACCAGCATCTCCGTTAGGAGAGCATCTGCTGGATCTTCGGGCAGGGTGGCTGGACAGTCGATCTGCTCCGCTGTCGCTACCCAGTCCTGTTAAAATGGCATGGAGGCTCAGACCCCGCACACTATTATGCTAGGCAAAGAAACATTTTGTGAGATATAAAAGGCTTACCGGATTGGCGGGGCGCTTTGCGCTGAGTCCGCGATCCTCGGTAAGAGGAGGAGGTACCTCGGCGCCCTTGAACAGCACCTTCCAGACGTCTTTGTGCGTCGTGTCGAAGAGCTCTCGCAGCGTCTGGTGCTTAGCCGAGTCGAGCTCCCATAAATTGAATGCCCTTCTTTGACACGGGAGGATCCGGTGGAAGAGCATGACTTGGACCACGTTGACAAGCTTGATTTTCTTGCTTATCATGTTTTTAACGCAGGTCTGGAGTCCGGTCAGCTCCACCAATGAACCCCAAGATAGGCCCTTCTCTTTCCAGGAGGTGAGCTGCATGGGGATACCGGATCGAAATTCGGGGGCCGCCACCCAGTTGGTGTCGCGCGGCTCGGTGATGTAGAACCACCCCGATTGCCACCCCTTCACCGTCTCCACGTAGGATCCTTCGAGCCAGGTGACGTTGGGCATTTTGCCCACCATGGCGCCTCCGCACTCCGCCTGCTGACCGACTACCACCTTTGGCTTCACGTTGAAGGTCTTCAGCCATAGGCCGAAGTGGGGCTTGATGCAAAGGAAGGCCTCGCACACGACGATAAATGCTGAGATGTTGAGGATGAAGTTGGGGGCCAGGTCATGGAAGTCCAGCCCATAGTAAAACATGAGCCCGCGGACAAACGGGTGGAGGGGAAATCCTAGTCCATGGACGAAGTGGGTAAGAAATACCACCCTCTCATGGGGTTCTGGAGTAGGGACGATCTGCCCCGCATCTAGTAACCGGTGCGCGATATCTGCGGCCAGGTATCCGGCTCCCCGGAGCTTCGTAATGTCCTCCTCCGTAACGGAGGAGACCATCCACTTGCCTCCTGCTCCGGACATGCTTGTAGTGGTTTTAAGGAGAAAATGCGAACTTGGGCGCTCGAGCTCGAGTGCACAAGAATGGATGAGCAAGGAAGAAGAAGGCGTGGGTAAAGAGGAAGAGTCCTTGCCCCTTTATAAGGGCGGAAGAAACTATGCGCCTCCCCACCTGCCTGGTAAACTCGCTTATTCCCCAAGCGCCGTAATTGATGGCGCGGTTGGGTTACCCACACCCATATTGATGAGAATCCCGTGATAAGGGGACACGATCTCTGCTTCGACAAGACGTGCCAATAAAACCGCCTCGCAATATGTGCAGTAGCTGGTTGAGAAAAACGGTTCGAATAATGACCGGGCCATGGCGTGATGTCACGCTACGAAATGTGTCAGCAGATTAGATTTGTGGGATATTATACTCTGTACAGTGGTATGTGGAATTTGTTTTGCAGAGCCGGACACGATCCTTGTGTTCGAAATCTTCTATGGAGTATTCGGAGGAAGAACCCGCCTTGCAATCCCGAAGACAATCTGCGCGCCGGACTCGTCATCATTGAAGCCTGGTTCAGGGGCTACTGAGGGAGTCCTAGATTAGGGGGTCCTCGGACTACCAAACTCTATACCTTGGCCGGACTGTTGGACTATGAAGATACAAGATTGAAGACTTCGTCCCGTGTCCGGATGGGACTCTCCTTTGCGAGGAAGGCAAGCTTGGCAATTCTGATATGTAGATCTCCTCCTTTTTAACCGACTCTGTGTAACCCTAGCCCCCTCCGGTGTCTATATAAACCGGAGGGTTTAGTCCGTAGGACGAGAACAACAATCATAATCATAGGCTAGCTTCTAGGGTTTAGCCTCTAGGATCTCGTGGTAGATCAACCCTTGTAATACTCATATCATCAAGATCAATCAAGCAGGAAGTAGGGTATTACCTCCATCGAGAGGGCCCGAACCTGGGTAAACATTGTGTCCCCCGCCTCCTGTTACCATCTGCCTTAGACGCACAGTTCGGGACCCCCTACCCGAGATCCGCCGGTTTTGTCACCGACAGCCACCCCCGCCTTGCCGTTGCGAGAGATAGCCCCATCAACATTTATCTTTATTGCATCTTCACTGGGCGCAATCCACGTGTGTACACGATGCTAGGGCAGTATTGAATTGATGACTAGTTTCCAAACGGTAGCTATGTCGAGGTCCTCCAACTAACGGTTTATGAAGCACATAATAGACAGAGGACTTTGGAATTCATCGTCATGTATGGCCCTTCTCCTTGCCCACCAAATTGCCCACATTGAGATGAGAACCCTCGCTAGATCCTACTAGTTTAACATTTCAAAGAGCCAGAACAGCCACAGCCTCGCATCTTCAGTTCTGTTGGAGAGTAAAACTTCGACGATCTCCTCATCACCCAAGGCCCAAACACATCGCGCCATCTGACACATGAAAAGGGAGTGCCGCCAAGAGTCATTTTACGCATCACATATAGAGCATGCCAGATTCGTTGCCATCTTCCGTTCATGCCTCATTGCGCATGTTGGTAGTGACATATGGGACAGTCTCCAAACGAAAACTCATAGTTTTGATGGAACTTTAACCTTCCATAACAGCGACCATGATTTCTTTTCCTGTGCTAAATTAGAGTGCCCCCCATGTGCTCCAGCCAATCTTCCCTCTGATGCTTGATACCGCTTATCATCCTGTAAGCCGACCGAACAGAGAAAGTACCCTTTCTCTCGTAATTCCATGCCTAGAAGTCCAACTGCACCCTTGTGCTCAACGGTATGTTTAGAATTACATCTACATCCGGCGCAATAAAATGCTCATTAATCACCTGCCTATTCCACGAGCGCGTGACATGATCAATCAGCTTCGAGACTAGTTGAGGCGAGTTAGCTGTGATAGGGCATATGGGTCTTAGTTTGTAATCCCGTGGTAGCCAGTTGTCATGCCAGATATGAGTTTCACCACCTGTCCCGATTCTTATGATGATTCCTAGCTCAAGAACATCTCTCCCCTCTATCAGAGACCGCCAAACTTGGGATGGGTGAGCCCCTAAAGTTGCCTTCAAAATATCAGTTTGGGGGTAGTATCTTGCTTTTAAAACTCTAGCGCTAAGAGTATCCGGATCCTGGAGTAAACGCCAAACTTGCCTTGCTAGCAATGCTAGATTGAAGAGTTAAATATCATGAAACCCCATGCCTCCCATATGCTTAGGCTTGCACATAGTTCGCCATGATACCCATGCTGACTACCTTTGGCCCTGCTTGCTACCCCACCAAAATTTCTGGAGTAGACCATTGATATGTTCACACAGGCCACGAGGCAATTTGAAACATGCCATGGAATAAGTTGGGATAGACTGAGCAACAGACTTGATCAAAACCTCTTTACCTCTTGCTGACAAACATTTCTCCATCCAACCCTGGATATGCTTCCAAATTCTATCTTTCAAATACCGAAAGCAACCCTCCTTTGCTTTACCAATATCAGTGGGTAGCCCCCAAATATTTTTCAGACAAGGCCTCATTCTGGACATCAAGTATATTTTTAAGTTCAGCTCTTTGGTGCTACGGGACCTCTTACTGAAATAAATGGACGACTTATCGGTGTTTATGTGATGTCCAGAAGCAGCGTAGTAAATGTTCAGGGTGTCCCTTACCCTGTCTGCAGTAGCATTTGTGGCTTCAAATAGCAGAAGACTGTCATCAGTGAACAGTAGGTGGTTACAGATGGCGCCATGGGGGCTACAGATAGCCCTCCCACCCCACTGTCCTGCGCTTTGAGCAAACAAGATAGCCCTTCTGCTACCAACAAAAATAAGTAGGGAGAGATCGGGTCTCCTGTAGTAGTCCTCTTGATGGCCTGAAATCGTCCAAGCTACCACCATTAAAGAGAACAAAAAAGAAACAAACGAGACACACCTCATAATAGTGTTAGGGAAACGAGGGATGGTTCTGAGTTTTAGCATCACTTCCTTCAAATAAGTCCACCCTAGCCTGTGATACGCCTTCATCATATCCAGTTTAAGTGCACAGTACATGTTACCCTTAACTCTCCTTGTTTTCATGTAGTCCAAACATTCATACGCAGTAACGAAATTGTCTGTGATTAGACGTCTAGGGACAAACATCGACTGCTCCTCAGAAATTACCTCGGGGAGAATAGTTTTCAGCCTGTTCGCTAAGATCTTTAATGGAATTTTGTAAACCACATTGCAAAGACTTATAGGCTGAAACTGTCCTAAAATTTATGGATTTGCTATCTTGGGAATAAGAACGATGAACATGTGATTTATATCCTCCGGTGAGTCCTCTCCATTGAGCACCCTGATGATCACACCAGTGGCTTCTTCTCCACAAAGCTCCGAATGCCTCTGAAAAAAATGTGCTGGGAAACCATCTAGCCCCGGAGCTTTAGTTGGGAACATTTGAAATAAAGCGTCTCTGACTTCCTCATTGGTGTAAGGAGCATTAAGTCGTGCATTCATATTCGCATCAACTCTAGAAGGTATATGGGAGAGAACATATTCCATCCCAATAGTTCCTTCTAATGTATATAGATTCTCATAAAAGTTACTCTCCATACTAGCCAGTTCACTCTGGTCATTGCACGTCGAGCCATCTTGACGCTGCAGTTGAGTGATTGTATTCTTTGCCCTTCTTGCACTTGCTTTTTTCTGAAAATACTGGGTATTATTACCCCCTCTGAGAGCCACCGGATTCGCGATCGTTGCCTCATCATAATCTCCTCTCTGTAAGATAACTCCACAATCCAATCCTGCACTTTTTTCTCTTCTACACTCGGTCCTACCCGCATGGGGTCCGCACTGAAAGCGGTTAACTGCTGACGCAGCTCTCTGAGCTCTTGGCGGACCGAGCCGAAGGTGGTGCGCCCCCAGTGTTTCAGTGTCGCAGCTACATTAGTCAGTTTTGTCGCCAGTCCAGCAACCGTAGTCGCCGGCTGATCCTTCTGCCATGCCTGATCAACCGTGTCTCTGAAAGTTTCCTCCTGCTCCCACATACACTCATAGCATAAGGGCTTCTTCAAAGCTAGCCTCAAGTTATCTGCGTCTAGTTTGTCAAGCAGAAGAATGGGACTATGATCCGATTTCGCTGCAGTGAGATGCTCCACAGACGCAAAGGGGAACATCGTTAACCAGCTTGGGGTGGCTAGGGTTCGGTCCAGCCGAACCCTGCAATAGTCCCCTCCAACTATCCTCTTCTCGAATGTCCAATCCAGTCCCTTGTAACCTAGATCCCCTAGTTCACACACATCAACTGCTTCCCTAAAAGCCGCTATCTGAGCACTATCCCGCTCGTTCGGACCCATTTGCTCCTCGGGCCTTAGAATCTCATTAAAATCACCCATGCAAACCCATGGTAAGGTGTTTTCACCCTTCAAGAACTTCATCATGTCCCACGTTTTGTTTCGCAAACTCCTATTTGCCGCTCCATGGAAGCATGAAAGCCTCCACTGATCCTTGTCCGATTCTGTAACTAATTTTTATAACTCGTTAGCTAGACACCTGGGCTGGCAGCTCAAATGGGCTATCATCATTTGAGCCCGTTTTGCACCTTCGAGTTTTTTTTTTTGAAATTTGTAGATAGTATGTAAATTATTATCTCGATCAGAAAAATATTGTTTAAATATTCATGTTATAAATATTGTTAATACAAACGAAATAGCTTACTTTCGAAACTGCTCATGTATTATTTTAAAATTACTTTATACATGATTGGGTTGATTGGGACACAATGAGTATGCCGAAGTATATGGGCGGACTGGTTTCTATGATTTTGAAATCTTTAACTTAGCTCTTCTAGCCCATCAGGCATGGAGAATTTTGCAAAATCCAGAGTCTTTAAGTGCTAGAATACTAAAAGCAGTGTACAATCCTAATGGTAATTTTTCTGTTTGCATCAATCCTACAAATACCTGTTTGCACTAGGGTGATCAACGACTTCGGGTCGTGGAATTTTGAAAACAATGGTAATTTTTCTGTCCACTCTTCTTATCGTATGATAGTTAACATAGAGAAGAGGCGGGAAGATTGGTTAGAGCAGCGGGCTGGTGCTTCAAATAACTCTGACAATGACAAGGCTTGGGCATCCCTTTGGAAGGTTTTAGCACCGGCTAAAATTAAGATGTTTCTCTGGATATTAGCCAAAAACTCGATCCTGACTGTGGACATTCGCAAACACAGGAAAATGTCACACCATGAGGAATGCTACGCATGTGGGGCACCTGATTCATGGAGGCATAGTCTTCTTGAATGCACTATGGAAAGATGTGTGTGGGTTTTGGTGGATCATGATCTACTAGAACATATGATAGCCACGAGGGACCATCAGCAAGACCATGGCTCTTTTCAATGGTCGAGGTACTGAAGCATGATGAGCTGGTCAAGATGTGTGTCACTTTATGGGCCATCTGGCATGCGCGAAGGAAGCTGATAGATGAGGGTATAACTCAAAATCCTTACGACACACACAAGTTTGTTACCAATTTCATTTTTGAGCTTGATCAGCTCAACGAGGTGACCAACCCTCACGCAATATCAGGAGGTAGGCTAGTCCGGTAGTGGCGGTGGATCCCACCAGAAGCGGATTTTGTAAAGGTCAATGTGGATGTCGGGGTCTCACTAGATCATAACCTCGGCACAGCTGCATCAATCAGCCGCGATAGAGATGGAGCATATATAGGATCTTCAGTTCTGGTGATGCAGGGATTGGTTGATCCTTCTACATTGGGAGCTCTTGCAGTTAGGGAAGGCTTGGCATTGGCACAAGATTTAGCCATGCAACATATTCAGGTGGCTTCAGATTGCAGGCAGGTCGTGAGCCATGCAACATATCAAGGTCTTGGAGGGAACTATGGTGGGATTGTGAAAGTGATTCTAGAAACTTCTAGTGTTTTTACATCTTGTAATTTCTTATTTGAACCTCGAGCTCCTAACTTTGAAGCTCATAACATAGCTAGGTATGGTGTTTCTCTTCCTCAAGGGAGGCATTTGTGGTTGGGCACTCCTCATGACCCAGCTGTCATTCCTGTAAACATTGTTATACATCAATAAAGGACCTAGCTTTGTTGGCTAAAAAATGTCCTTTGACTTGTTGTTTCACCTGGTGTGCGGGACATCAGAAGGTTAGGTGCCCCGCATGCTCAAAAATATATTTATATTTTTTTTTGCTTATACTGTTTGACAGACAAGTGGGTCTCACTTAGGCTTTATTTCGTAATTTAAAAGTGTAGAGAGTTGTCTGGAAAAATGTACTCCTAGCCACTAACATGTGGGCCGCTGACATGTAGGCAATGTGTATGCCCGGATACAGTAGAAAGCACCGTATTTGCACCAAACAACAAGTTAGATGACCATGAATCCGTATTTTACAAGTTTTAACACCAAATTGAACATCCAACACAGGTTCTATTACTACAGGTGATATTACCTCTTATATTTACTACAGATGATAAAAAGGGTTAATATCTATGCACTACACCTTCAAGAAAATGCATTGGAAGAAAACACTGCAAGGAAGTGAACGATTTGGTATTTTTCTGGTTTAGCAATAGATCCCTGCATTGTATTCGACCTTCGGCGGGCCCCAAACACAGAATGGACGGCGGACAATAAGCAGAAAGACAAGTAGTAGTACTTCATAAGTTGGAGCGGTCATCCGGTGGATGCGGGCAGGTCGTCCCCTGTCCAGATCTGGCTTGATTTGTCTAAAACATTCCAGCATGTCGCGCGGGGCATGGAGCGCAAGGGCGGCGTCTGCAGATCGAGGCGTTGGGCAAGGTGGCTGTGGTGTGGACCTGAAAGGACCTCAACGATGTGTCTGGCGGCTTGGTTCTGGTACGTGGCGTTGTGTGGTGGCAGTGACATTTCTTCTGCTTGGTTCGGCCAGTGTTGTCTTGGACCTTGGGCTCGTGCTTGGGCAGACCAGATCTGGGCCCGAGGCAGGTCGATGCTCTTGCTTTGGGTAGGGGTGGTCGGACTCGGTCCGGGTAGTGCCCGGATCAGTGAGATTTCCCTCCTCGCGGGCATGGTGTGACGTGCCGGTGGTTGCGACATCACTGCATCGTCGGGCAGATCAGCGACGATGACCTTGGATGTGGCATCGTGGGAGCTTGCCTTGGCCAAGGCCATGGACTATGCCTGGAGCTTTCTTTGCGGTCGGTACTAAAACCGGCACATCTCGGGTTGGGGGTCCCGAGCTGTGGATCTGGAACTATGGGTAACCAGAGACAAGGGACACAAAGCTTTACCTAGGTTCGGGCCCTCTCAAAGAGGTAAAAACTCTGCGTCCTACTTGATTATATTGATGATGGAGTATCGAGTAGGTTGATCTACCTCGAGATCTGTTGTTGGCTCGAACTACGTCGGTATTTCCCCAAAGAGGAAGGGATGATGCAGCACAGCAATGGTAGGTATTTCCCTCAGTGATGAGTCCAAGGTTATCGAACCAGTAGGAGATCCACGCAACACTGTGTAAATGGTACCTTGATGGCGGCTTGAAGCTACGTCGGTATTTCCACAAAGAGGAAGGGATGATGCAGCACAGTAGCGGTAGGTATTTCCCTCAGTGATGAAACCAAGGTTATTGAACCAGTAGGAGAACCAAGCAACACTACGTAAACAGCACCTGCACACAAATAACAAATACTCGCAACCCGCCGTGTAAAAGGGGTTGTCAATCCCTTTCGGGTAACGGCGCCAGAAATTGGCAAACGGACGTGAGAGAGTAGTGAATATTGATAGATCGAACACCATATAAAATAAAGTGCAGAGTATTTTTGGTTTAATAGATCTAAAAAAAGGCAAATATAATAGATTGCAAAGGCGAATATAATAAAGAAGAGACCCGGGGGCCGTAGGTTTCACTAGTGGCTTCACTCGAAAAAATAGCAAACGGTGGGCGAGCAAATTACTGTTGGGCAATTGATAGACCTTCAAATAATCATGACGATATCCAGGAAATGATCATTATATAGGCATCACGTCCAAGATTAGTAGACCGACTCCTGTCTGCATCTACTACTATTACTCCACACATCGATCGCTATCCAGCATGCATCTAGTGTATTAAGTTCATGGAGAAACGGAGTAATGCAATAAGAACAATGACATGATGTAGACAAGATCTATTTATGTAGAAATAGACCCCATCGTTTTATCCTTAGTAGCAGCGATACATACATGTCGGTTCCCCTTCGGTCACTGGGATCAAACACCGTAAGATCGAACCCACTACAAAGCACCTCTTCCCATTGCAAGAACAATAGATCAAGTTGGCCAAACAAAACCCAAATATCGAAGAAGAAATACGAGGCTATAAGCAATAATGCATATAAGAGATCAAAGAAGACTCAAATAGCTTTCATGGATAAAAACAAAGATCTGATCATAAACTCAAAGTTCATCCGATCCCAACAAACACACCGCAAAAAGAGTTACATCATATGGATCTCCAAGAGACCATTGTATTGAGAATAAAACGAGAGAGAGGAAGCCAACTAGATACTAACTACGGACCCGTAGGTCTACAAAGAACTACTCACGCATCATCGGAGAGGCACCAATAGAAGTGGTGAACCCCTCCGTGATGGTGTCTAGATTCGATCTGGTGGTTCTGGACTCTGCGGCGGCTGGAATTGATTTTCGTCGACTCCCCTCGGGTTTCTGGAATATTGGATTATTTATAGAGCAAAGAGGTGGTCCGGGGGGCACCCATGGGCACAGCCCACCAGGGCGCGCCTGAGCCTCCAGGCGCGCCCTGGTGGGTAGTGCTCCCCTCGGAGCACCCCCCAGGCGCTTCTCCGGCCCACTGGATGTCTTCTGGTCCAAAAAATCTCCAAAAAGTTTCGCTGCTTTGGGACTCCGTTTGGTATTGATTTTCTGCGATGTAAAAAACATGCAGAAAACATCAACTAGCAATTGGCACTATGTCAATAGGTTAGTACCAAAAAATGATATAAAATGACTATAAAATGATTATAAAACATCCAAGAATGATAATAGAACAGCATGGAACAATAAAAAAATTATAGATACGTCGGTGTGACAGCCTGGTTTTTGCCTTCTCTCTTTTTCCAGACTTCTTTGCAACTGATTTTTGAATTTTGAATCAATTCAAATGGACTAAAACACTTAGGGATGTCCTTCATTTTCACCCAAGTGACGCATCCCTCTCAAAATCATCATTCTTTTTCTAAAAAATCTCAAAATGACCCAAGGAATATTTTTCATAAAAGAAAAATATTCATTTTCCCCTCTGAAATTCAATTCAGCAACATATGCTTCAAAGCAACCCTCAATTTTCTTGCACCCAAAAATCTGAGAAAATTCCCAAATATTCTTTGGACCTTGTCACACCTCCCTAAGAAAAAAAGATTGCATAAGTTTTTGGAATATTTTTTGCTCCAGAAAATCATTTCTGTTTTGGCCTCAAAATGCAGTTTCTACAGCAAGTACCCTTTTCCTTGATCTAATGAGTTTGATTTTTCTTGAGCTTGATTACCCTCCTAAGAAAACCTTAACGCCAGGAGATTAGCCCTAAACTACTTCTAAAACCTCTCGAAACACAGTGCACAAGTTTCTGTCCAGAAACTTGCTGCTTCAGTCTTGTTCAATCTGGTCATCCTGTCAGTGTGCCATCTCCTCACTTAGACCAAACACTGCACGGACAACACGTTGGACACGGTTTGGCATCACCTGGGCGTCGTTTTCACCAAGCTAGCATGGTGACCGCGTGAGGACACGGCCCTGGCAACGCGTTCGACGTGCTCTGCGCTGCGCCCGTGCTTTTGTTCAACGTGTGCTCATCTCAGAGCTCGCCGACGACTGCCGCACCGCGCCATCAGCTTCGTCTCATTGCCCTTGACCTCTCACTGGTGCTCGCCGACGCCGGAGCTGCCGCAGTGAGCATGGGCATGACGCGGCCAAAGCCACAGTGTGCCCCGTGCCACTATCTTCATCCGCGCCCGCGCTCTTGTGCTCGTCCGCAAGCTCCAAAGTGGACGCGTGATCGCTGAGCCCTCTCCACCCCTCCCTGGCACCGCTCGTCACCATGCGCCGCTTCTAGAGAGCGCTGGCAGAGCCGCGAACCCCCATCCCCTCCGCCTATAAATACCGAGCCCCCTGGCCTCTCCGAGCTCACTCATCCACTCCGCCATCCACCACAAGTAGTAGAGGAGCCGCAGCCCGGCCGGGCAGGCCTCGGGCCGCCGTCCTCGAGCTCGAGCTCGCCGGCGATCCCCTCTACTTGCACCCACCCATCCAGCCTCTCTCGAGCTCGTGCTACTTCTCCGGCGACTCCCTGGTGCATCACTGGTGCCTGCTAACTCCGTTGGAGCCCCTGGAACTGCCTCTCTCTGTCGTCTTCTTCAACTCCGGTGAAACCTGACCGCAGCCGCTGCTTGGGACGTTGATTCCGAGCTCCTCCGACCACCTCTCGATGAACCACGGATACAGGCAGGTGCGCCATGACCCCCTCTAGCTTTCTATCCCTCTCAAATCGACCGACGAGCCCTCCTCGCCGGCGTGAGCTCTGGCGGAGCACCGCCACCCCTCTATTTCTCTCTCTCTCCACACCTGACGGGCGGGGCCCACTGTCAGCCTCTCCACTCGCGCCCGAAGCGGTAAGAGTGGAGACATATTCTCAAAATACGCTATCGACGGCACCCTCCTGGAATTCTTTTATTTGAATTTAATTCAAATATTTTGACCAAAAACTTTGACCAGCCATAACTGTTAAACCATAAGTCCAAATGAGTTGATTCTTTTTGCACTGTGTTTGTTTTGAAAAGTTCTAGCAGCACACCAAAATGGAGAATTTTCTCTGCTATCTAGGTGATTTTCAGAATGATTCTTGATATTTTATTTTGCTGTTTTTAATTATTTTCAGAGGGAGAAGCTTGTCTTGAAGATAACCAGGAGGAGTGTGAACCTCCTCTGCACTAAGGTAAGCCACACCAACATTTGTATGGTGTTATTTCAATATCTATGAATTTTCCAACTTGAATATGAGTTATTTCATGCATTCAATTATTTAAATGAATATTGCTTATGTTAGTTACTTTGTCATGGTTGAAATGTTTAGTTTACAGTACTGTTTGAATGCATGGACTAGTTTAAGGCAGTATAAGAAATTTTGATTGTGTGGTTATGCTCTTGGATATGGTTGATAGTATTTTCTTTGTGAATTGATTTTAATATATTATGGCATAACTAAAATAATGAGTGTTAAAACCAGTGAAGTTAAATCAGTGAAGCTTAATGATGAGTAGTGCAAGTAGAAAACTTTGATGATGTTGATCTGTTTACTTTAAGTGGTAAGTGATGCATGTCGAATAGCTGCATGTTCATGGCATATTGTGACTTGAGTATTTTCATTTCAAGTTAAACCTGATGTTAATTCAACTTGAACATAATGTTGGTCGAGTCATGGTGCCACTGAATCGAGTTTCCCAGTGCAACCACATTTGCCTTTATGGGGTGGCCGTTATTCAGCCCGTTGTCATGCCTCTGGTCGGTACCTCCAACGAGGGAAGGTTATGGGCGTGCGGTACCCTAGCCCGGTAAGCAGACATAACCTTGTGTGCCCGTTTGTTGTTATGGTACCTTGTCCCCGTTTGGGACCGTTTAAGTTTTGCCACGACGGTGGCCGTTGATGCCATTGGTAGGCACGGGGCCACCCATGACTGATCCCAGAGGGGAGTTGGTCGGAGTGGCCGGGAGAGTGTCATGGCAATGGGAGGGTTCTATCGGAATGCCGTTGGTCCACCCGAATGGGAGTGCGAGGCCATGGATTCTGTGGTGTGGGTACAGTGTGCTAACCTCTGCAGAGTGTTTATTAAATCTATCGATAGCCGCGTCCTCGGTTACGGACATAGCTCGTAAGCCATGGATCAACATGATTAAGTAATCTTGCACACTCAATTTTTATGCGTGGCATTGGTTATGTGATGAGCTGTGAGATCATGAGAACAATCGTTGTGGGAACCAAAGTGTTGGTTTTGTTTGTGATTCGGGTATGGTCACCATTCTGGTTACGAGGTAACCCGTCTGGTAAGGGAGTCCGCGGGACTCGGTGCACAAGTTGATTTCACTGCATCAGTATTATGTTTGGCATTGCATTTAACCTGATTAATTGTCATAATATTGTTTGCCATTATGCTTATGCTTGTTGTGAGCTTGCAAGTACATTCAATGTACTGACCTGGCGTGTCATGCCAGCTTTCAGGAAAGTCTTATCGGATCGGAGTGCTTCCCGTGTCTAGATCATGTCCACATTGGTGTCCCTGTGCTATGGAGTTCCACTTCGTCGTCGTTCCGTTGCCGCGTAGTTATCGTGATCGAGGCCCCTTCGTGTTCATTAAATAATGTACATATTGTTCAGCCGCATCGTGTGTGCCGCTTGGCCTCGCTACTTGATGTAATATCAAACCTATGTTTCCGCTAGCATCAATAAAGCGGTTATTTTCTATACCAAGTTGTTGTGTGTTGCCAGAAGACTTGATCTCAGGGCTGGCAATGCAAGGTAAACCGGTTGCTCTGAGCCGGGGTGCCAGAGTTGGAGACGTATCAGCATCCCCAAGCTTAATTCCTGCTCGTCCTCGAGTAGGTAAATGATAAAAATAGAATTTTTGATGTGGAATGCTGCCTAACATGTCATCTCATATTCTTTTGTTTATAGCATGGACATTTGGACTTTTATATGATTCAAAGCAATAGTCTAGTTTTGACATGATAACTTAAATACTCAAGCATATCAACAAGCAACCATGTCTTTCAAAATATCCACGCTAAAATAAGTTATCCCTAGCCCATCATGCTCAACCATTGATCCATTCATGAAACACACTCGCATATTAGCTACACCCAATGCTCAAGTACTATCATAGTGCCTCCTAGTTGGTGCTTTATAAGAGAGGATGGAGACTCAAATTCAAACTAAAAATTGCATAAAGTAAAAGAAAGACCCTTCGCGGAGGGAAGTAGGGATTTGTAGAGGTGCCAGAGCCCAAAGCGAAAAACTTAGAGATAAAAACATTTTGGGAGGTGTGCCTTTCCCACCAACGAAAACGACTTAGAGGTCCCAACACTTTCCATGCTAGATATATCATAGGCGGTTCCCAAACAGAAAATAAAGTTTATTCCTTTTTCCACCATACTTTCACTTTCCATGGCTAGCCGTATCCACGGTTGCCCTCCATACCAACACTTTCCAAGGAATTTATTATTTGACAACATAAAGTAAATTCATTTTTCATTTCGGGACTGGGCATCCCTAATACCTTTGCCTTACTCTCGTGCAATGACAAGTGAATAAACACTCATCGTGAGAATAACACATCTAGCATGGAAAATATTAGCCACCCCTCACCGCCTCGCGAGCGGTACGAACACACAAAAGAGAAGTTTATTTTAAAAATTAGAGATGGCACATACAAATTTGCTTAGAACAGCAAAATAATATTGCATATAGGTAGATATAGTGGACTCATGTGGCAAAACTGGTTTAAAGGTTTTCGGATGCACAAGTAGAGATCATACTTAGTGCAAAATGAAGGCGAGCAAAAGATTGAGATGCGACCAACCAAGAAACGAATAATCTCATAAGCGAGCATTGAGCATAATTAACACTGAATAATGCACCACAAGTAGGATATAATTTCATTGCATGACTATTGACTTTCATGCATAGGGAATCACAAACCTTAACACCAATATTCTTACTAAAGCACAATTACTCTTCAACATGACTCACATATCACATCATCATATCTCAAAAATATTACAAGGAATCAAGTTTATTTTGTCCAATGATCATCATGAAAGTTTTTATTATATCCTTCTTAGATATCTATCACTTTGGGACTAATTTTCATGTGTTGCTTTTGATAAGCTCAAACAAATATAAGTGAAGATCATGAGCATAATATTTCTTTCTCTCAAATTAATTTAAGTGAAGCAAGAGAGAATTTCTTCAAAAATACTAAAGCACACCGTGCTCAAAAAGATATGAGTGCAGCACTAGAGCAATTCCAAAGAAAAGAGTTTCGTTGACGGGATGTGAGTGCCGCTTACTTAGCCTCCCTGGCAACTATTTGAGGACTCTATTTTATTTAAAAACTTTCAGATCTAAGTACTTTATTAAAACATCAAGCAAAAACAAAACAAAATGACATTCTAAGAATATTAACATGCTCATGTGGATGAAGCTCTTTCAGTATAAGTACTCAATGGCATACCGAAAGAGCTCAAAAGCATCATCCAAATCTTTGGATGCTAAGAAATTATGGTGAATAATTTGCCATAATATTGTCTAGAAATTTAGTGGCTTCACCCAAAGTAATTTACATAAAAGTACCACCCGCGACGGAATCTAAAAGATTTCTAGAAACAAAATTCAATCCCGCATAAAAATTTTGTATGATCATCCAAAGATTTAAACCATCAGTAGGCCAATTTCTTAGCATCAATTTCATTCTTTCCCAAGATTGTGCAACATGTTCATGCTCAGGTTGCTTAAAATTCATGATTTGTGTCCTAAGGGAAATAATTTTTGTGGGCGGAAAATACTTAGTAATAAAAGCATCTTTGCTCCCAAGAATCGATACTATTGCGAGGCAAAGATGAAAACCGAAATTTTGCACGATCTCGCAAAGAAAACGGGAATAATTTCAACTTCACAATATCATTGTCCACATCTTTTTTCTTTTGCATATCGCATTATTCCATGAATGTGTTAAGATGGGACGCGGCATCCTCACTAGGAGTACCAGAAAATTGATCTTTCATAACAAGATTCAATAAAGCAGCATTAATATCACAAGATTCCGTACTAGTGGCAGGAGGAGCAATCGGAGTGCTAATAAAAATCATTGTTGTTGGTATTGGAGAAATCACACAACTTGGTGTTTTCTTGAGTCATCGTGACTACGCAACAAGATTGCACTCAAAAACAGATCCGACGAGAAAACGGCGAACGAAAAAAGAGGGCGAATAAAACGGCAAATATTGTGAAGCGGGGGAGAGGTAAACGAGAGGCAAATGGCAAATAATGTAAATTGCAAGGAGATGAGATTTGTGATTAGGAACCTGGTAAATGTTGATGATGTCTCCCCGACAACGGCGCCAGAAATTCCTTTTGATGTTGCTTGAACTACGTCGGTATTTCCCCAAAGAGGAAGAGATGATGCAGCACAGCAACGATAGGTATTTCCCTCAGTGCTGAGACCAAGGTTATCGAACCAGTAGGAGAACCACGCAACTCTACGTAAACGGTACCTGCACACAAAGAACAAATACTTGCAACCCGATGTGTTAAAGGGGTTGTCAATCCCTTTCGGGTAACGGTGCCAGAAATTGTCAAGTTGACGGGATAAAATTGCAGTAGATTGATAGATGCAAATAAAAGCAAATAAAAGCAAATAAAATTCAGCGAGGTATTTTTGGGTTTTTGGATTAATAGATCTAAAAATAAAAGCGAATAAAAATAGATCTCGAAGGCAAATATGATAAAGAAGAGACCCGGGGGCCGTATATTTCACTAGTGGCTTCTCTCAAGAAAAATAGCATAAGGTGGGTAAACAAATTACTATTGGGCAATTGATAGAACTTCAAATAATTATGATGATATCCAGGAAATGATCATTATATAGGCATCACGTCCAAGATTAGTAGACCGACTCCTGCCTTCATCTACTACTATTACTCCACATATCGACCGCTATCCAGCATGCATCTAGTGTATTAAGTTCATGGAAAAACGGAGTAATGCAATAAGAACGATGACATGATGTAGACAAGATCTATTCATGTAGGAATTAGACCCATCTTGTTATCCTTAATGGCAACGATACATACGTGTCGGTTACCCTTCTGTCACTGGGATCAAGCACCGTAAGATCGAACCCTTCACAAAGCACCTCTTCCCATGGCAAGAAAAATCGATCTAGTTGGCCTAACTAAACCAAAGATTCGAAAAAGAAATATGAGGCTATAATTAATCATGCATATAAGAGATCAAAAGACTCAAATAACTTTCATGGATAAAAACATAGATCTGATCATAAACTCAATGTTCATCGGATCCCAACAAACACACCGCAAAAAAAGAGTTACATCAAATAGATCTCCAAGAGACCATTGTATTGAGAATCAAAAGAGAGAGAGGAAGCCATCTAGCTACTAACTACAGACCCGTAGGTTTACAATGAACTACTCACGCATCAACGGAGAGGCACCAATGAGGATGATGAACCCCTCCGTGATGGTGTCTAGATTGGATCTGTGGTTTCTGGAACTTGCGGCGGCTGGAATTGATTTTCGCGACTCCCCTAGGGTTTCTGGAATATTGGGGTATTTATAGAGCAAAGAGGCGATGCGGGAGGCAGCCGAGGTGGGCACAACCCACCTGGGCGCACCTGGGTCCCCAGGCGCGCCCTGGTGGGTTGTGCTCCCCTCGGAGGCCTCCTCTGGTACTTTGTTGGCCCATCGTGTGTCTTCTGGTCCAGAAAAAATCACCAAAATGTTTCGCTGTGTTTGGACTCTGTTTGGTATTGATTTTCTGCAAAGTAAAAAACAAGCAAAAAAACAACAACTAGCACTGGGCACAATGTCAATAGGTTAGTTCCAAAAAATGATATAAAGTTGCTATAAAATGATTGTAAAACATTCAAGAATGATAATATAACAGTATGGAACTATCAAAAAAATTAGATACATTGGAGATGTATCAAGATCGTATGTTGTGTTTTAAACCCTAAGGTAGGTAATTGTGAATGTGTCTCGACGGACTAAACCCTCTGGCTTATATAGGATGACCGGAGTTGTCCTTGAAGTGTACGCGAAGTCTTCGACTGTGTATGCGTTGATCACGTACATCCTTGGGATTCTCGGAGTCCTTCCATGTTGAGATCGGTGGGCCATAAGCTCGGCCCATGGGCCGTGGGCCAACTAGTTTGGTACCACCTAATCCAGGATACTATCAGCCGTCAGCAGCCAATGGATCGTGTGTCCCCCCGACCACCAGGATCGGCTAGGGATGCAGGTGTTGGAGCTTCCTACCGTGGAGGTGCTGACCCGGAACCGGTAGCTGATACCGGGCTAGAAGGGGAGGAGGTGCCTTTGTTTCTCTTACCTTGGTTGGTACGTTGTGAAGTGGACGGCTAGCGGCGTTTTGGACCTTGGATGCCGGGGCGGCGGCTCTCGAGGTGGTCCACATGATTGGCTCTCCGGCGGGCACCATGGCAGCGGTGATTGGTCGTGTGGGCGGGGACCGGTGGATCGGCTGGTGGCTCGGGTCGGCTCTCAGTCTCTATCTGTGGTGGCGCCCTGATCTGAACTCGTCGCGCTTGTTCTGGAGGCCTCATGGTAGCACAGGGGAGCCCACGAGTGAAAGCTTTGCGCTTTGTCGCCGAGGACGGTGACGAACGCGGGCGCCACATTCTTTTTGAAGACGTCGTCGTGATGCTCCTCCTCGTGTACGTGTTCCGGGTGAAAACCATCGTCCGATTGACTTGACAGCGGCGACGCCTAGTGCCGTTCTCCCTCTTGGGGGCTTTGTCGTGGAGCTTAGGTGCTTAGGTCTTATAAGGCATAGCATGGCTTGTTCTCCGTTCTTCCTTGCTTTATTTCGGCAGCGTAGCCGAGTGCGTTTTGCGTGTTCCGATCATCCTAGGATCGGCATTGTTTGAGGACTTTCTCATCACTTTGTATCGTTCGGCCGTGAACTTTATTTTGATGTTGTTGCTTTATATAAAACGGGGCGAAAGCCTGTTTCGAGTAGTACTTCATAAGCTCCATATTCAACCATGCCATTATCATACTGATGTTGGTAGGTCTCTTAATTAAACTTTATATCCTTAAACTATAGGAATTAGGAGGTGACGCAGCGGCAGAAACCTCACATGAATATGCACGATTCTGTATCAGTTATAGCAAGGTAGTACCGATCAGGAGCAAATTATGCGGAACACTCCAAATCACCATCTTGTTCTAGAAAAAAAAACTCCAGATCACGCCATCCCCGTTGGGTAGATCACTATCTTCCTTGTGAACAAATTAAGTTACGTAGAACTGATACGTACCATGTGGCCGTACGCGCCATAAGTAGTACAAAGTACATGCGGGCGCGCGCTTGATCAGGGCAGGCAACCACCCAGCCATCAATGCATCATCACCACACAGCAAGATCGCTGCCGCTCTCTGCCAATGCCAAACCGTGGGTGGTGAGATATACATTAGTGATGGGACTGGCCGGCGGGGATGTACCGCAATGCTGATCGATCTTGCGATCTTCAGCCCTTATAGCAGTCAGGGATTGGGCTAGGAGAGCAATGGTGAGTTTTCACTGTGGCAACTTGATCAACATTATTGGCAGCTCCAGGATACTCTCGCATTTATACATGTGTCCTCCAGCTCGTTGCAGGTGACGTTTTGCTTCCGCAATGTATCGGTCGTAAGTACATGCGACAGTACGAGAAGACAGTTGAATTATTACTCCCTGAGTGTGAACTAGTGGAACCAGAGCCACTTGGCTTAGTAATATTGTTTAAATTTTCCGGTAGATTATGAAACTTAGCTTCACTATGTGCATGCTACACGCCGTGTCCTGATGCTAAATACAGTTGTGAGATATCTATCCATCCACAAACGGTTGGTTGAGATCAACTTTTGAGAACGCACGTACCGAAGTCACCTGCTGGTAATCTATGTTCTTTTCTTTATTTTAGAAACCTAGATAAGTGAATTAAAAAAAACTAGATAAGTGCATGTGCATTGCGATGGGGGCATAGTTTTTTAGTTGGTTTGCTCATGATTTACCTGGCCATATTAGTGTGATTGTGTAAAAAAAAAAATGATTTTATTTGATAAACACATACTATTTGGTAAGCATACCTAAAAAAGTTTTTATAATAGAAAAAAAACTCATGTAGGATTTAAACTTCGATACTTCGTCCGAGAAACGGACTAACACCTTCTGCCCATATTAAAGATCGTTCAAAATCACCGAAAAAGTTCGTTCAAAATACCTAGAATGGTACTCCCTCCGTTCCGAATTACTTGTCGTAGGTATGGATGTATCTAGATGTATTTTAGTTCTAAATACATCCATTTCTACGACAAGTAATTTGAAACGGAGGGGGTATAATGAAGGAAAATTTCTGTGCTAATTGAAAAGGAAAACACCATCCACGTCATTCAGGATCCTCTCAGCATCAGCCAAACCGTCGTCCTCCTCTTCCCCACACATTGCACAAACGTTCAAATCCCAGTTAAGACGACGAGATCTCACTTCCATCTCGGTGGCATCACCTTCCTCGCGGTTTCGCTTCACCCGTGGGGAGGAAGCGGAGTCCAACGCGTCAGAGCTCAGCACTACGATGGCATCCTCCAAACCGACCACGTCTCCATTGCATCCCCCCACCATTGTTCCTCCAGCGATCGCGTCCTTGATGCAAATCTCGGAATCGCGATCCAGTCGGTCGACACCGTCGATTAATATAACACGATGAGGGTTCTCCAGGATTGCTTCGAACAGCCTCGCTCCGATGCCACCGTCGTTCTCCGGCGATCGTTGCCTCTTGCCGGAGCGTGCAGGATTGTTGGGGTTACCCTGCAGTGCAGTGAAGTCGGCGTCGGAGCCAAACACGAGCCTAGCAAGCTCCCGAGCAACCGCCGTCTGGCCGCCACCGTCCCTTCCACGGAAGAGCAGCCAGGTTGTCGTCGACGAGGACGAGCTAGACGACTTGTCCCCCGTCCTCCTCCTCGTCACACCAGATCGGCACCGGAGCACCGTGCTACATATGCCGGGAATGATGTTCCCATGCCACGGAACGCTCCGCTCGAGCTCGTCGCACAGGATCTTGAGATTTTGGGCGGTGAGCTCTGTGAACTTCGGCCGGCCGCAGGTAGCCTGCATGTGTTACGGCTCACGGCCGGGCAATCTCGTATCATGACTTCATGGGTGAGATGCTGTAGACACATGTATATATCTGGATGTGTTATACGTACGTCTGCATGAGGACTGATGCCGCAGTATGTTGTATCTTTGTAGCGGCGGAGCCACGGTGGAAGGCTCGCCGTCGTTGGGACTACCTCAGTGCCGCCAAAAAGGGCCGGCCACCTTGCTCCTGATTTTGCTTTGTTAGCTTGACACTCACTGCAACAGAACAGAGAAAATAAGTGTGCATGTCTAGATAGTACTAATTTACTCCAAACAAATTTCCTGGGAATATTAAATTAGTGCAGCTGCTTCCTGTGTTCACCGTATCCTATTCAACGCCAATAGGAACGGATTGTCGCCTAAACGAGTTTCTTTTATTTTTAATTCTCATTTTATTTTCTGCATTCTCTTTACTAATTGTTATGTTTTAATGTATTTAAGTTTTCCCATTATGTTTAATGTTTTTACATCTCATTTAATTTGGGGTAAATATTTTAATTTTTATAAACTATATGTCTAGATATGTACTCAATTCTTTTGAAATACATGGTTTTTTAAATACATGAACCATACTGTAAGAAAATATATGAATATGTATTTTTTTGGTATTCATGAGTATTTTTTAAACATGGGGTTAATATTCCATTTCAAATATACAAACATTTATATTGATATATATGATTATTATTTTAAATCCAATATAGGATTAGCCCATTTATGTAAACTAGTTTCATAATATGTTAAAAATAGGTTGACTATGATTCATAATTTATAAATACATAAATTATTTAAAAATGAAATTACTGGGTTGGCCAATATTGGAGCCTTTTAGGTGTTTGGGCGACATCCTTTCTGTTTGAGATACATTACTTTAGAAGTTGTGGAGCCTAGGAGGGCTCCAACCCCTGTTTGGCACAATTTCAGCCCAAAGAAAACAAGGAATAAATAAGTCATATTTTTGTATATAATGTTAATACCAATAATCCAGTCCATCCAAGTTAACCCATGATACCCCCTCCCTGGCTTAAGCCTCGGTCCACCACTAACTTCATACAAAGTGTGCGTAATAGAACGATTTTCAACTTTGAATATAAATATATAAGAATACATTTAGAATGGCAAAGAACTAATCATATCATTGGATCTATCATAAAAGAAATATTATCATAAAATAATTCATATTGTTTAGCACTATTATGTACAAAATGTAATAGTTCAAGATACATCTCGAAGATAATGTCAAATGGCAAAAAGAACATCTATTTACGGATGAGTGAGTATTTATTTTTACATCGGAGATAAAAAACATTATCAATATTGTGTAAGTAAACTGGTGCAAATTAACTAGGAGAAAACTAAGAAAAGGTAAAGCCATAGGAAAGTTCTTCGTTGACGTTTTCAAATCCACTGGCTACACAAATAGTGTTGTCATCTTGTTGACGTTTTCAAATCCACTGGCTACACCATGGTGGCTCTAAATTATGCACTAGTTGACATCTGACAAAGTTTACTGAAGACCATGTCAAAATATCGTCACGGGAGAGGGGGACTTGGGTTGACTACAATCAAGTGCCACTAGTCCAGATGGTTTGACAAAGAGTTTTCACTCACGCAGTTGAACTGCAAGGAAGGAGCGGCGGCAACTGCAACAATGGTAAGGAAACATACCTCGTGGGAGGAGGGAGGGGGTGTTAGGGTATTCGGTACTTCAGTACCGAGAAGCCTTTATCCAGTGGGTTGGTTCCCAAACATGGCAAACCATAAGTCATCAACGGCGATACCGGTGGAGACGTGATGCCAAGATCAAGAAGATTACTAAGAGGAAAAGGAGAAATGGAGATTTTTGAAAAACAAACGACAGTTGTGTGAGCAATATGATCTTATATAATCTAGGAAGTGACATTCGGTGCCATTATGGTGTCCAAAGCAACGAAACATCAAGCCCTAGTTAAGAAGAGAGGAAGCTAAAAATCCACTTGCACACAAAAAAACGAGTCAAACAGATAAACGCACACGTCACATTCTATAACTAGCAAACTACCTTCCGTCTGGGACGTCGGCGACGACTGGCAGGTAAAGCTCCGGGACGGTCTGGAGAGATGGTTGTCCTCCAGCCCTAATCTTCTGGGAAACCCGATCAGGTAAAGTGGGGACGTCCAAAGAAAGGACAGTGTCCCTGACCTGGGAGCTCGAGAAGCCGGCAGCGCGCATAACGCGGTCGACGCTGGGGTCGTCGAGGATGGAGACGATGAGCTGCTTGAGCTCGACCTTGTCGCCGCCCACGGCGCCCTTGCGACACTGCGCCTGCGCCCGCTTCAGCGCGGCCACGGATGCGTTCGACGGCGCCGGGTCGACGTGGTCGCCACATCGGCGGCTCGCGGCGGTTGCTCGCCTTGCCACGGCCAGGCCGTCGAGCGCGAGGCCTAGGCAGAGGTCGAACGCGTTGTGCTGCAGCAGGTGGGACTGGGACCTTACGCAGGCGGCGCGGAGGGTGCATGCCGTGGACGCCGAAAGCATGGCGCTGGCGATGTGCAGTGGTGTCACCTGCTCGTGACCCCTCACCCTCGCCAAGCTCACCGCTTGCCGCACCACGCCGGCCGCCTCCTCCCCCAGCGCTTGCCCGCCGGAGATCCGCATGCTCGACCGTGCCAACCTAGCTAACACGTACGACCACGGCGCTATAGTCGTCGAGTGTAGTAGACGTACGTAGGCGTTTCGGTTTCTTGTTCCAGGGAGACGCGACGCAGAGATTTATGCGCCAGCCTGCATGCATGCAGCAGGAGTAATTGTCCTCCCCTGGACGCAACGCAGACGCAGTTACGCATAACGCAGGTAAGGTCGAGATCGCAGGTCGTACGTGATGGTTTAGCGGAAATCTACGTACAGTAGATCTCGAGGACCACACTGCTGTAACGTTTAGTGTGGCTATATATGGTTAGCTAGTGCCTGTCCGCATGCGTATGGAAATTAGGACGATAAGCAGAGGCCACCGGAAGGACGACTTGCTCTACCAATATGAGCGGACCTATGGCGCTGGTAGGGCCGGGCCATGTATGTAAA
Organism: Triticum aestivum; assembly: GCF_018294505.1. Lineage (NCBI taxonomy): Eukaryota > Viridiplantae > Streptophyta > Magnoliopsida > Poales > Poaceae > Triticum > Triticum aestivum. The sequence goes on along the minus strand of NC_057802.1, from coordinate 531,009,617 downwards.
TAATGAAGTCTATGTGGGTCCTATTTCGTACTCATGTAGTCATCAGTATTCACTAGCAAACATGCCCGTGCGTTACAACGAAGAAAAATAATATCATACAGACCTAGCGTAATAAGCATAGCTCAAGAACCCCTCCCAGTAGGTGCATGTCGTGCATTTCAACAGAGTGTCGGACATGTATCATTGCTTATCGTCCTTCCTGTCCCGCCGACGGTGGTCGTAGTGTACGCCTAATAGGAACACCTTGAACATATGGTTAATCTAAGATAATGAGTTCGTCTATCGCATGACTCACTATCATTCAACTGCGCTAGTGAAAGAAGTGTTTAACAAAACTTCAAAAATTAATCTCATTGAGATAGACGTGAGTGCCATCATCCGTGAGCTACTCCCTCCAAACAGTGAAAGGAGAGGAAGGGAAAAAAAATAGAGGTTTGTTTCATCCTATTACTCATTGGCTGGCCCTCATAATCTTTCTGACTACAAATAAATCCATTCTCAGCTATAGTACGAAATAACTTTACATGATCTTTATGACTACAAAAAAATGCCTTCATATTGTGGCTAGCGTGTATGCTAGATTTTCAAAGCAGATGTTATCCCATTTTCTAAAAAAGAATAATCAACACCTTGTGGTCTAGGAAATTAATTGTTATCGCATGCCTACCTGGCCGAATGTATTGTGGGTATTTTCTGGAGTCAGTCGATTTTATTTCCCCTGCTTTTATTTTTATTTATATAATAAATAATGAGACGATTACACGGGCATGGATTTTCAATATAATTTCCTTCCATGGGGAATAATGTTAGTCGTTATTAATTTCCTTTCTTTTTTATTGATCGATTCATTTCCTTCCTTCTTATTTGGCCGCACATGGATTTCCATTCCTTTTCAATATAATTTCCTTCCTTTAATATATACACAAACCTCCCATCGTTGCCAACCTTCCTTTCACATTTCCTTTAGCCATCATATCATGTACGTTTTTTTTAAGAAACTCATGCCTTTTAATTGTTGATCCTTCCTTTAACCCCACCAACACATCCAATCCTTGCCAATAGATGGACGAACGAAAAAAATAATTTGATTAGGGGCCGATGGGCATATGGAGGCCCAACTGGGCTAGACGCCCCCTAAAAAAACTGAGCTAGATGGATTGGAATTGTATAGAATCAACTACTACTTCTGATTCCCTCAAAAAAGAAACTACTACTTGTGAACATATAACTGGGATAGCTCAGTTGGCCTGGTACATGGTACAAGTTCGACTACACGATCCTTCCTTTATTTTAGATTTTCTCTGGGATACCTTTGTGCGCGACTGTTTTTTCCTTGGGCTTAGTTCGTGGGCGCGCGCTGCGGCATACGGACACCTAAAAATTTAGTACCACCTTGGATAATTTTTTTTTGATATGTTTAGGTGGTGAACGGATGAAAAATTTAAAGAAACGCACGTTGCTTTATTAGTAGGTATAGAAAAGGACAAGAGGGGAGTGATTATTGTCGGACATCCTAGGAACAACAGGAGTTAACAGTGGGAGTATATATTCGTAGGAACACTCTGATAGGGCTCTGTTGCTAGCAGGCTATCCCTATAGTCTTAGACTATTTGGAACTTCATAAGGAAAAGATTGATGTATCAGTATCCCAAAGCTCCTTTTCTTATTCGTTCCAGCCACTTCAGTGTGTCCCAAATCCCAAAGATCTTTTTTCCCTATTAACTCCAGTTATACAGCTTTTGTATGCTGCCCTTTCAAAACCCAGATGGAGTACAACTTGTAAGACCTCCATACTAGCATTGCACCACTATTATAAATTGCTAGCACTGGATCATAATTTTACTTACATTGATAAGTGAAATGCCCTTCGGTTCCACAATCTATGCAAGTGATTGAATATTCTTCTTGTCCAATTTTTGGAGCCATTCTTTTATCTTCTCATCATCGATATCCAATGGTGGGCTTTTGTCTCTCTTGTCCTCCATCGCAATATGTTCATTAAGAGAAATCTTGGACGACATGATTAGTAGATTTTTTTTACTTTTTGGTGTTCAAGAAAAACAGTAAGATAATAGCAACAAACGAGATAAGCTAAGTGCGTGCGTGTAAGTAATGACCAAGCGCTATGCTCCCCGGCAACAGCGGCAGAAAATGCTTGACGACCTATAAGTGCACAGGTCTGTTGTAGCACTTTCGTGATTAGTGAAGTGCTAAACCGCAGGGAGCAGATAGGAAGGCACCACAAACCCCCACAACTACGCTGTCACTTAACGCAATCATGTACGCACCTAAACCAGGTTTGAAAATAGCCTATTCTATAAGTTGCTAGGGAAACATGATAAAAGGGGTGTCTACTATACTACGAACAAGAAGGTAAAAACAATAATATTAAGATATTAAGTTAGTAGGACGGTGCTTGACTAGTAAAGTGTTCTCTAGGACTCCGGAGTCATCACTACAAATGTGACCTACGCAGTAAGTGCGGAGCAAACGGTCTTTAATATATCCTCTATATCGACTCTTCATATGCATAAGTGGGTGGTTCCCAGTACAGAACATGTTCTACTCCAACGTGGATTTCATGCCACATACACCACCAACCATAGCTTCCCATGCCGGTTATCACATCCAGTAACTAAGGGTTTCCTCGTGGATGCAGCCAAATGTGGGTTTACCTGAACTCCCCTATCAATTTGCAAAGACTAGGAATTGAGGATTTTACTATCACCTCAAATTACCTCAACATCCTAACCCGTAGAAGGACAATAGTTCCTCCACGGCCAGTCACAATGATAGTGCGAGTGAGGCCTCCTCTCAACACTAATGGGAATAATAACTCGAACATGAACAACAGCATATTGGATCGCTTGGGAATCAAAATAATAGTAATCATACAAGAGTTCATCTGTATCCTTGAGCGCAAATACAACTACTCAAACATAAAAGGAAAGGATTAAGTTACAAGCCGACATAGAGCTAGTGAAGGGAGAAGGCATATGCAGCGCCGGTGGTGATGACAGGGGTGGCACCGGCGGAGGTGCCAGCACGATGCAGATGGCACCAGCCCGAAGGTCGGTGCTCGCGGTGGTGGAGCCCTCTGTTCTTCCCTTGATCTTGTCCCTTCCTCTATGGTGGTTGATGGAGCAGCATGGAGATGGACTTGGATGTGATGGTGATGAATGAGATGATGGAAGCGGCGGCTAGGGTTCAAGATGATATATAGGGCGCCTCCCTTGCGTCTTCCGTTGATGAGATGCATCCAAGGGCTCTAGATGAGCCTTATCCTCTCCCAATCTCTTCTTTATGAGCCAATGATCTCGTGGGTTTGAATGGGGAAGAAGTCAGTAAAGAATCCCGTCTAAAAGGCAACTTTCGGAGGTGTGAGCAGGTCATACGACCAGCCATACGACCATGGATAATCGTATGGTACACCGTCTTTCGATTTGTCCTCCTCCGATAAAACGACGACCATTTCTTCATATGGACTCCGATTTTGACGTTCTTGGGCTCGTTGGATTCGTGAGAATGATGCCGAGCAATTTCTGGTATTATATATTGATTTAGACAAATTTGAAAAAAAATAACTTTTTTCGACCTCCAAAATGGCTAAGTCTGGCCCCTCGTTGTCTCCGTATTGAACCCATATTTGATCCTTTTATCGTGCTTTGTCCTAGCTTGCTCCAAAACACCTGTAGACACAAGAAAAGAAAGAAAACTAATAAAAACCAAATAAAATACTAAATGTGAAATGCTCACAAAAAATATTTGGTTCAATGGGACATAATATATGAAGAGAACATGCAACAAATGAGCTCTAAATATGAAAAAAATTAGAGCAATCAATGGAGACAATGTTGTGTCCGAGCAGGACGGCCACATGTACAAGGTCACAATCCGCTACAAGTTAGCCTCCTGGGGTTTTTAATTTTTAGTTAAATGGACGGAATTTTTTTGTTTTATGTAAATATGTCTAAATTAATCAATTCCGTCATGTTTGCTGAATTTTGTCCTGTTTCTTCAAATTGGTGTTGAAACGTATGTGGGCAGGGTTGGATGTCTGGCTCTTGTATCAGTGCCCGCGGATTGGTCCCCAGTGATCCACAGACGGATATGATGCTGGTTTAGGATCGGCGTTGGAGATGCCCTTACACAACTATTTATACACTTTCCCATTGATAAAACTATTTATACACTTCTAATGTTCACCTTACCATAAACCAAGTTGCAAGAATTTTTGTTGGTTTATTAAAACAAGATAATAAAAAGTGATGCTTTTCTTCCCCTCTGGCAAGGCTACTAGGGAAAGCCTTCCTCCCCTCGATTTCCACCGGTGAGTCCATGGACTCCCCTCCCCTTCGCATGCCGCTCCGACAGCCGATGGCGGGGAGGGGATTTCTGGTGCCTCAGATCTGGCTAGTAGATAGGTAGGGTTTTAGTCCTCGCAAGGGCGGTGTTTGGACGGATGGCGGCGCTTCTTCTTCAAGTCAATCTTCCTGGCTTCGATCCTCCTCAAGTTTGTCCGTTGTGATGGATTAGACAGAGCTCTGCCATAGATTTCTGCAAGCTCCTTGGGGCAGCGCGGTCAGGGTTACTCGTTGTACGTACGCAACAATGATATTTGGTGTTAGGTTCTTCAGATCGATTGAAGGATTCAACGACGAAGACTGCGGCTCCGGGCGCTGGTCCTTAGGGGCACGTGCGCGAAGACTTCCTAGCTATCATCGAGAAGGTCAGGCCAGCTCCAATATGGGTGTGGCGACAGCGGTGCATCGACGGCTCGTTCTTGCGGCGACAGTGGTCGTTCGGTGGTCCATGGACCTTGATGTAAATTTTATTATATTGAAGGTGTTTTATACTTTCGGCGAATCTTTATAGTAGATCTGGTCCATTTCAATTTATTTTTAATAAAAGTTCTATTATTAATTAGATTGGAGAGAGAGAGAGAGAGAACTGGTCGCTCCACATATGTATTGTACACACTAGACAAAGCAATGTTTTATCCAAACTTCAAAAATAATAATCTATTTTTTACATGACTCCACCTACATAGTGTCGAGCATGATTGCGATGTTAGGTCTGTAAAAAAACAAGGTCTCTCTCCATTGAAGCGGCAACACTTACCCGTTTTAGAAGAAGAAGAAGAAGAAGAAGAAGAAGAAGAAGAAGAAGGCACCGTCTCGCTAATTCTGGGATTCGCCATGTTGTTCCATCTATAGTAGATCCACTATGCTATGAATGTGACAAGGGTTGATAAACTCTTTTAGTTCTGAGCAACGGTGAAGCGTAGTAGGGATGAGGCGATGTTTTGCAGAAGGCACATTGTACGAGCTTGTATTCAACCCGTGTATACTATTGTCAGGACCCTGATCCTAAGTCACACCGATCTAGCATGTAACACATCATATAACTTTATGGCCTCACACACAGTATTCCCACGACTGCAGCCTTACCTTGGTCGGGACCGTTTGGGACTTTTGGCTGACGTATATGATTGTGTTGCTAGCATGCATATGACAGAGAATCCGGGCCGACATGACTAGTCGTAAACCCAAAGTGGCACAAATTAACAGGGACAGACATACATGACCCAGCAATGCACGTGTTGGTCAGCAGCGAATGTAACCGAGTCGTAGCAAGCTACAAGGACTCCAGTAAACCACCGCGTGACATTTCCCCGAAGGGACAGACACAGGAACAAGGAAGGACAGATTCCGGTCAATCCATGTGTTCCGGAGCAGTAGCAAGCTACCATGGCTCAGTGGAAGCAGTAGGAAGCATTTCCCCATAAGAGAGGCTACCAAGAATAAACAACTAGGTGTCGGATCCCACACATACCAAGCATTTCAATAACATACACACAATATGCTCAATATGTGTAAATACAACAAGGCATCACAACAAAACTCTACAACTTAGAGTATTTATTTGAATGGCTCCGAAGAGCCATACATAGTATGATATTACAAACATGGGTCTCATGACCCAACATACAAAGTCATACAAGCAACAAGCGGAAGCATAACCATGTTTGAGTATAGACAACTACAAAAGAAAGAGGCTGACAAGCCTGACTATCTACAAGACCCTTCATAGGAACCAGACCTCTGTCTGATTCCCAAGCTAATTGGTCAAGGTCGAACTCATCGCAGTAATCTAAATTGAGACTGAAGTCTCCTCTGCAAAAACGTAAATTAAGCAAACGTGAATACAAATGTACTCAGCAAGACTTACACCAAAACTATCTACATATGTATCAGTATCAACAAGGGGGTTGTGAAGTTTAACTGCAACATGCCAGCTTTGACTCACTGGCTATCCTGTTCTACGACTACCACCTGTATTTTCCTTGAGGTGAGAAAGCGCACACGAGTCCACATATTCGCCGTAACAATACACCACTATGGATCCGCTCCCGTCTCCCTACGAGAAGGCCATCTATAGCACTCACACTTATCTTGTGCATTTTAGAGTATCCACTTCAAGTTATCTATGAACCATATAAGCTTTCCATGTAGTCCATATCCGTAGACGTGGCTATTCGAATAGATCATTCATAACCCTGCAGGGGTGTACTTCTTCACACATGTTTCCACCACTTTGCGTCTGCACACAACATGTGCTCGGGAGACTTCAAGCGAAAGCCGACGTGGGTGTAGAACACGACCTGACTAACCACACAAGTCTTTTAGTCCAGGTTTATCGCCTATTTGAGTTCCATCCGCAAGGAAGTCCGACCGAGGGTTCCACTACGGCCCAAAACAATGTGGCAGGGTTCCCAAGCCCACCAAACTGGTGCCTTGGTACACCGTGCCATAGTGTCTATACCGCATCATAGCCCACTGCTAGGGTCAGTGCTATGCACGACCTCCAACACATATCCTACAAACACCAGAAACTAGTTGCAACTCCTAGACAGAGGACAAAGCGATTAATAAGTCGAGCAGGGTCATATTTCAGGGCCCAATGTGTGGTAGTAACTATCTTGGATCACAAACACGGAACTCAGTTCCTGAGGACGGTTTCAATGAGACAACCCAGCATGTACTCCTACATGGTCTCTCATCGCTACCTTTACCAAATCGTGTTCACACAGTTAGCTCTCAACAGTAGGACACACCATCGTCCCAATCCATTTCAGATGAATCAGACATGACACAACTCTAAGCATAGCAGGCATAGTAAGCAAGCATGAATGAGTAGGCACATCATGGCTCAAACAAGTCCTACTCATGCTAGTGGGTTTCAACTATTTACTATGGCAAAGACAAGTCATGCAGAGGAATGGGTTCAACTACCGCAACATGTAACAGTTGAATCGTTGTTGTCCTAACACTAGTACGCGTCGGTGCTATACAAACGGTTTTAAACCCTTTCCGCGATGGCACTTGGAACCGTCGCCAAGTGAGTGTGGGCGATAGGGGGGTCCTTCCCACACGACCCAGAAATCGTCGGGGATAGGCCCTCCTAGGACACAGGCTGGGGCCGTGTGCGATCGGGCGAGGCATCGAAACCCAATCATTTCCGTAGGTATGTACATCCCACACGGTGAATCCCAGAAAAACATTTCCGTAGGTATGTACATCCCACATGGTGAATCCCAGAAAAACATTTCCGTTCGTATGTATATCACACACAGTCAATCCAAGGAATACGTTTCCGTTCTTATGTATATCTCACACAGTCAATCCAGGGAAAACCTTTCCGTTCGTATGTACATCACACACAGTTTTATGTATACGCTCGTGTGTGAAAGGTGTAACTATCAAACACGCTCTGCCTTGGTTAACTGTTTGCTTTCATGGACTACATCACAGACAATTTGATGTAGAAAACTGTGTGGCATTGGGCTATCCATCACAAGCGCTTTTACTGCCAGAACTGTTGCAAAGTTCCATGACCGTCTGTTCTCTTTTTATTTTTGCCTGTAATTTATTATTCGAATTGGAAATTTTGAAATATGAAACGTGCAATTCAAATTCTCAGCACAATGGTTCAACAGTGAATCCATAAATAAAATTGTCAGTACAATATGTTCAGTAATTACAAGATTAGGCAGCAATTAACTATGATGAACCACAATATTTAAAGGCGGTAAAGGTGAAGAGACAAGTGTAAATCATTTTGACTGCCGACGGTGTTGAAGAAGCGGAATGCCCATAATGTGCCTTCCTGCATGCCATAGGCATGAACCACTTTTGTCCAACCCCTTGTGACGATCGTCCGCCCATCCTTCACCGCCTTCAGGAAGACTTCTAGAGCATTATCATGGTAGCATGAATTATATACTTTAACCTTAGTTGCCTCCACTCCGGTCATGTAGTTTGCAAGGTAATCATCAGTAAATAGCTTTAGAAACCACTGAAAAGAGAAAAATATCAGATACTGAGGTCTAATAGAGTAACTTGTTGTGGGCAGGGGGAAAAGGCAACACATTACTTACCATCCTAAAGTTCACTGTTGTCTTCGACAAAGTGTAAATAAAAAGCTTAATTCCAATCACCCGTTTCTTTCGCCTAACAATCTTTCTTAGTTTCCTCACTTGACACTTGTTCATGAATATCTCATTGCCCCATACGCAAAAGGGATCGAAGCGTGGATCAGTACCGCTCATATATGTACCTACAAGCAACCAGTAAATGTTAGAAGCTAAACTGAGATTGCACAAATGATGTAAAATACAACTACTTATGTTCCTAAGTACAAGCATTTTTTTAGATTTCAATATGAACTACATACGGATGTATATAGAATTATAGATATAGTTTAGATTAGAATCTAGATTCACTCATTTTGCTCCTTATGTAGTCTATATTGGAGTCTCTAAAAATACTTATATTTAGGAATAGATGGTGTATAAGACATGAGATGCAACTAACCTCGACGGCAAACAACAGCATCGCCCATTGTAGCCCTGTGTAAGTACATGGAAAGCCAATGTTAACTACAACAGGGTTAACATCCACCAAAAATAGCAAATGGTAATAAAACGGCAACATCTGTAGTGATATCTTCATTGCGAAAGAGTAGCACGGTAGCAAAGGGATGGATTAAAAAATGGATACAACTGTTAATTGCAACAGGCTTAACAACATCCTAATTCATGTTTTGTAAGTTTGTAGCCATTGAAATACAACTCTTTAAAAATGGATACAACTGTTAATTGCAATAGGCTTGGTGGCCATTGAAACCGGTACTGATAAAATTGCAATTGGCAGAGTTAAATATCACAGGGCAGGTGCTGCTATAGCAGATAATGGCCCAGTTGTCTATAAAAAGGAAGGGAAAATAGCTAAAATGTGTTAAGCATGTTTACTACAACATGCTTAATACATCGACCGTACAAAACATAGCCATTAATTGCAACTGCTTTGGTAAGATTGAATTGGTGAGTACATACTTGGTAAGTCCTAAGAGGTAGTTGCTGGGGCACTTCATCTTGGCCAGAGCCCGCCCAAAGTCAGCGGCGGTGGAGGCGAGCTGTTCCTCCGGGTCGAAGCGTGGATCAGTGCCACTGACATGTGTACCTACAGGCAACCAGTAAATGGTAGAAGTTAAACTGCAATTGCAGTAATGATGTGAAATACTGTAAGACATGAGATGCAGCTACCTCGACGGCAAACAACAACATCGGCCGTTATGACCCTGCGTAAGTACATGGACATGCATGTTAAATAGAACAGGGTTAGCATCCACCAAAAATAGCAAATGGGCAGCATCTCTAGTATATCTTCATTGCGGAGAGTAGCATGGTAGCAAATGGACAGATTAAAAAATGTATACAACTGTTAATTGCAACAGGCTTAACAGCATCCTAAGTCATGTTTTGTAAGTTTGTAGCCATTGAAATACAACTGCTTAAAAATGGATTCAACTGTTAATTGCAACAGTCTTAATAGACATTGAAACTGGTACTGATAGAAATGCAATTGGCATAGTTAAACATCACAAGGCAGGTGCTGCCAGAGCAGAGAATGGCCCAAATGTCTATAAAAAAGGTAGGGAAAGTAGCAAAAACGTGTTAGGCATGTTAACTAGAATATGCTTAATACATCGATCGTAGAGAACATACCCATTAATTGCAACTGGTATTCGTAAGATTGAGCTGGTGAGTACATACTTGGTAAGTCCTGAGAGGTAGTTGCTGGGGCACTTCATCTTGTCCAGAGCCCGCCCAAAGTCAGTGATGGCGGAGGCGAGCTGTTCCTCCGGGTCGAAGCTTGGATAAGTGCCACTAACATGTGTACCTACAGGCAACCAGTAAATGGTAGAAGTTAAACTGCAATTGCACAAATTATGTGAAATACTGTAAGACATGGGATGCAGCTAACCTCGACGGCAAACAACAATATCGGTCGTTATGACCTTGTGTAAGTACATGGATAGGCATGTTAAGTACAACAGGGTTAGCATCCACTAAAAATAGCAAATGGGCAGCATCTCTAGTGATATCCTGAGTCATGTATTGTAAGTGTGTTGCTGTTATTGATGAAATTGAGCTGGACACGGTAATATTTGAACATCACACAGTGTGCAGTACTGAAATAAACAAGGCACGAACATGCTTAATACATCAACCATACAAATCATAGCCGTTGCAAGTGATATTGGTAAGATTTAGCTGGTCAGATCTTACCTGTTAAGTCCTAGGGGGTAGTCGCTAGGGGACTTCATCTGGGCCAGAGCCTGCACCATGTCGGCGTCGGCGGCGGAGGCAAGGTGTTCCTCTAGGTCAACACGCACAGCGGCCATCGCGCCATGGACTGCCATCAGCTCCTGGCGGTGGGGATTTGGAGGCATGAGGATGTTTCGCAGGCTCCATTTAAGCAATCAGGCGGGGGTCGTGATAGAGATCAGTGGGTTACCTGACTGGATCCGAGCAGAACGTAGATGTGGTTAAAGTTGTGGTTGCGGCGGCGGTGGTTTGAGATGCCAGTAGGGGGAGGCACGAGGGGGGATACTGAGGGTGGGGATGTGGTTGGAGGAATAAATTCTGAAATCGCGCGCCTAATGAAAATTTCGCTGCGAAACTTGAAACTTGGGCAGGGGAAACACACAACGCAGACGAAGCGCGTAAAATACTCATGTGCGAGAAAAAAAGAAAGTTGGCAGATCCCGTCTCCAAAAAAATGTACACGTGTACTTGATTTTTTCAGTCAATGGTATGCCTGGTTTATTAGGAAACATCGCACAGGTAACTGACTTATGGGTCATTAACGCAAAAAACGCAGATGGGTACGGCATATAAACCATGTGTTTTGTGATCTTCTAATGATTAACGCAAAAAAATGCACACGGCCACACATGCTAATCAACGCTCAAAGCCCTCAAAGGATGCTTTCACCGACGTTGTACGTTAATACTACAAACTTAAAGTACTACTTGTAATTTTCTCTAATACTATAAACCTAAACTACTTCTCACATGCTGCCATCGGGGCATGCTGGCCAGACGCTGGCGTTCTCCTTCCCGGCCTTGTAGGCGGCAGCCCAACGTGCTTCGATCTCTGCCAAGCTCTCCTCACCATGGCGTGCGGCCTCTTTTTTCTTGCGGCGGCAGGACTCTCTTTTCTCGACTGCTTTCTGCCTTTTCCGCACCTTCTGTGCGGCTTTGGCCGCCTCTAGATCCACCACCCATTCGGCCATGGCAGCCTCAAAATCCGCCCATGTAACTGTCTGGCCGCCGGCGACGATGAACTTAGCGCGGCGAGATGCCATCGCTTCCTTACCATGTGTGCAGTTGCGGGTGGCGAGGAATGCGGCGCGGCGGGATGACATCGCTTCCTTACCAGTTACAGTGCACCGCAGTGCCATGGACGGCGCCTGGAGAGAGCTCTGGGACGGAGGGGCCGGGCAGCCGTACAGTGCGGTGGTATTCAAGAGCTCAACGACAAACGACAACAAAAAATTGGCTTCCCTTACAATTTTGCTCGTTCATTATCGCACACGGTTCATCTCCGTCGCTTCCGGAAACAGTGTGCGTTGAGTCTATTGTGTGTTGCTTTATAATTGCCCGGAACCCCAGCCACGCGGATCACGCGTGTGCACCGTAGGATGTGCCACGATCGAACGACAATCCACGTCCCTCACATCACACCCGTGCACCTGTAGCTGGATTGGATTTATTTGCGCTAAATGCCTAGAAAATGAACATAATCCCCTAAATATGGTAAATGAGCCCGGAAAAATGACAAATTTGAACACGGTGATTTGCAGGGTGTATATTCATCGTAGAAACAAACTCCAGGGCAAAGAACGAACAAAATTTGGATTCCTCTTCAATCATGGTGATTTCCCTCTCGAAAGCGTGGAACTTCTTTGGTGATGGTTCGATTTATGAAGGTCGTGCATGACGACATAAGCCAAACCTTCTCTAATTTTTACCAGTGCATGGTGAGGTCATACCATGGCACACCATGCCAGGCTTCATGTTTTTCAAGCATTTATTTCATTTTTTCTATAGTTGAAAACACAATAAACAAACATTTGTGGCTGACTATTGCCACACATTTCATCGAAATATCTGTCCCTTCCTTGTAAAAGGCATGAGAATTTACTAAATGGAACGAGAATGGTTTTCTAGGCCGTTCTTGTGCACCCTTTCATGCACCGATTGTTTGAACTTGAATTATGTGCACTAATGCCTAGGAAATGCACATAATCCCCTAAATATGGCAAATGAACCTGGAAAAGTGCCAAATTTGAACACGGTGATTTGCAGGTTGTATGTTCTTTGTAGAATAAAACTCATGGACAAAGGACAAAGGAAATTTGGATCCCCCTTCAATCTTGCTGATTTTCTCCTCGAAACCATGAAACTTCCTTGGTGATGGTTCGATTTATGAAAGGCGTGCATCTCGACATAAGGAAAACATTCTCCAATTTTTACCAGTGCATGGTGAGGCCATAACATGGCACCACGCCAGGCGTCATGTTTTTCCAACCATGTGTTTCATTTTTTGTATAGTTGTTAACCCAGTAAACGACGCGTTTATGGTTGACTATTGCCACACATTTCCTTGAAATATCTGCCCATTCCTTGTAAAAGGCATGAGAATGTACTAAATAATACAAGCATGGTTTTCCAGACCATTCTTGTGCACCTTTTCATGCACCGATTCTTCAAATTTGAATTATGTCCATTAATGCCTAGAAAATGCACATAATCCCCTAAATATGGTAAATGAGCCCGGAAAAATGTCAAATTTGAACACGTTGCATTTGAGGCGGTATGTTGATCGTTGGAAAAAAACTGAATGACAAACTAGGATGGAAATTTGGATTCCCCTTCAATCTTGGGGATTTCCCTCTAGAAAGCATGTTACTTCCTCGGTGATGGTTCGATTTATGAAGGGCGTGCATGACGACATAAGCCAAACCTTCTCAAATTTTTACCATGGCATGGTGAGGTCATACCATGGCACCATGCCAGGCGTCATCTTTTTTAAGCATTTATTTCATTTTTTCTATAGTTGAAAACCAACAAACAAACATTTGTGGTTGACTATTGCCACACATTTCATCGAAATATCTGTCCATTCCTTGTAAAAGGCATGATAATTTACTAGGTGGCACGAGCATGGTTTTCCAGGCCGTTCTTGTGCAGCTTTTCAAGCACCAATTGTTTGAATTTGAATTATGTGCATTAATACCTAGGAAATGCACATAATCCCCTAAATATGGCAAATGAAACCTGATACGTCTCCAACGTATCTATAATTTTTGATTGCTCCATGCTATATTATCTACTGTTTTGTACATTATTGGGCTTTATTATTCACTTTTTTATTATTTTTGGGGCTAACATATTAACCGGAGGCCCAGCCCAGAATTGCTGTTTTTTGCCTGTTTCAGAGTTTCGTAGAAAAGGAATATCAAACAGAGTCCAAACGGAATGAAACCTTCGGGAACGTGATTTTCAGAACGAACAAGATCCAGGAGACTTGGACCCTACGTCAAGAAACAAAAGAGGAGGCCACGAGGTAGGGGGTCGCGCCCACCCCCACCAGGCGCGCCCTCCACCCTCGTGGGCCCCCTGTTGCTCCATCGACGTACTCCTTCCTCCTATATATACCTACGTTCCCCAAACCGATCAGATACGAAGCCAAAAACCTAATTCCACCGCCGCAACCTTCTGTACCCACGAGATCCCATCTTGGGGCCTGTTCCGGACCTCCGCCGGAGGGGGCATCGATCACGGAGGGCTTCTACATCAACACCATAGCCCCTCCGATGAAGTGTGAGTAGTTTACCTCAGACCTTCGGGTCCATAGTTATTAGCTAGATGGCTTCTTCTCTCTTTTTGGATCTCAATACAATGTTCTCCCCCTCTCTCGTGGAGATCTATTCGATGTAATTTTTTTTTGCGGTGTGTTTGTTGAGACCGATGAATTGTGGGTTTATGATCAAGTTTATCTATGAACAATATTTGAATCTTCTCTGAATTCTTTTATGTATGATTGGTTATCTTTGCAAGTCTCTTCGAATTATCAGTTTGGTTTGGCCTACTAGATTGATCTTTCTTGCAAGGGAGAAGTGCTTAGCTTTGGGTTCAATCTTGCGGTGTCCTTTCCCAGTGACAGTAGGGGCTGCAAGGCACGTATTGTATTGTTGCCATCGAGGATAGCAAGATGGGGTTTTTATCATATTACATGAATTTATCCCTCTACATCATGTTATCTTGCTTAAAGCGTTACTCTGTTCTTATGAACTTAATACTCTAGATGCATGCTGGATAGCGGTCGATGTGTGGAGTAATAGTAGTAGATGCAGGGAGGAGTCGGTCTACTTTTCTCGGGCGTGATGCCTATATACATGATCATACCTAGATATTCTCATAACTATGCTCAATTCTGTCAATTGCTCAACAGTAATTTGTTCACCCACCGTAAAATACTTATGCTCTTGAGAGAAGCCACTAGTGAAATCTATGCCCCCCGGGTCTATCTTCATCATATTAATCTTCCAACACTTAGTTATTTCCTTTGCTTTTTTACTTTGCCTTTATTTTACTTTGCATCTTTATCACAAAAATACCAAAAATATTATCCTATCAGATCTCACTCTCGTAAGTGACCGTGAAGGGATTGACAACCCCTTATCGCGTTGGTTGCGAGGATTTATTTGTTTTGTGTAGGTGCGAGGGACTCGCGCGTAGCCTCCTACTGGATTGATACCTTGGTTCTCAAAAACTGAGGGAAATACTTACGCTACTTTGCTGCATCACCCTTTCCTCTTCAAGGGAAAACCAACGCAGTGCTCAAGAGGTAGCAAGAAGGATTTTTGGCGCCGTTGCCAGGGAGGTCTACGCGAAAGTCAACATACCAAGTACCCATCACAATCCCTTATCTCCCATATTACATTATTTGTCATTTGCCTCTCGTTTTCCTCTCCCCCACTTCACCCTTGCCGTTTTATTCGCCCTCTCTTTTTCGTTCGCCTCTTTCTCGCTTGCTTTTTGTTTGCTCGTGTGTTGGATTGCTTGTTTGTCACAATGGCTCAAGATAATACCAAATTATTGGACTTTACCAATACCAACAATAACGATTTCCTTAGCACTCCGATTGCTCCTCTTACCAATACTGAATCTTGTGAAATCAATGCTGCTTTGTTGAATCTTGTCATGAAAGATCAATACGCCGGCCTTCCTAGTGAAGATGCCGCTACTCATCTAAATAGCTTCGTTAATTTGTGTGATATGCAAAAGAAGAAAGATGTGGACAATGATATTGTTAAATTGAAGCTATTTCCTTTTTTGCTTAGAGATCGTGCTAAAGCTTGGTTTTCGTCTTTGCCTAAAAATAGTATTGATTCACGGAATAAGTGCAAAGATGCTTTTATCTCTAAATATTTTCCTCCCGCTAAGATCATCTCTCTTAGAAACGATATTATGAATTTTAAGCAAATAAATCATGAACATGTTGCACAAGCTTGGGAGAGGATGAAATTAATGATACGTAATTGCCCTACTCATGGTTTGAGTTTGTGGATGATTATACAAAAAATTTATGCTGGATCGAATTTTGCTTCTAGAAATCTTTTAGATTCGGCCGCGGGAGGCACTTTTATGGAAATCACTTTAGGAGAAGCTACTAAACTCCTAGATAATATTATGGTTAATTATTCTCAATGGCACACTGAAAGATCTACTAATAAAAAAGTGCATGCGATAGAAGAAATTAATATTTTGAGTGGAAAGATGGATGAACTTATGAAATTATTTGCTACTAAGAGTATTTCTTCTCATCCTAATGATATGCCTTTGTCTACTTTGATTGAGAATAATAATGAATCTATGGATGTGAATTTTGTTGGTAGGAATAATTTTGGTAACAACGCATATAGAGGAAACTTTAATCCTAGGCCTTATCCTAGCAATTCCTCTAATAATTATGGTAATTCCTACAACAACTCTTATGGAAATTTTAATAAGATGCCCTCTGAATTTGAGACTAGTGTTAAAGAGTTTATGAATTCACAAAAGAATTTCAATGCTTTGCTTGAAGAGAAATTGCTTAAAGTTGATGAATTGGCTAGGAACGTTGATAGAATTTCTCTTGATGTTGATTCTTTAAAACTTAGATCTATTCCTCCTAAGCATGATATCAATGAGTCTCTCAAAGCCATGAGAATTTCCATTGATGAGTGCAAAGAAAGAACCGCTAGGATGCGTGCTAAGAAAGATTGCTTTATGAAAGCGTGGTCTTCAAATTTCTATGAAAAGAAAGATGAAGATCTAAAAGTTATTGATGTGTCTCCTATTAAATCCTTGTTTTGCAATATGAATCTTGATAATGATGAGACTGAATATGATCCACCTTTACCTAGAAGGCGTTCCAAAAATTTGGAGTTTTTAGATCTTGATGCTAAAATTGATAAAAGTGGGATTGAAGAAATCAAAACGTTAGATATTAATAAACCCATTATTTTGGATTTCAAGGAATTTAATTATGATAATTGCTCTTTGATAGATTTTATTTGCTTGTTGCAATCCGTGCTAAATTCTCCTCATGCTTATAGTCAAAATAAAGCTTTTACCAAACATATCGTTGATGCCTTGATGCAATCTTTTGAAGAAAAGCTTGAGTTAGAAGTTTCTATCCCTAGAAAACTTTATGATGAGTGGGAACCTACTACTAAAATTAAGATTAAGGATCATGAGTTCTATGCTTTATGTGATTTGGGTGCTAGTGTTTCCACTATTCCCAAAACTTTGTGCGATTTGCTAGATTTCCGTGATTTTGATGATTGCTCTCTAAACTTGCACATTGCGGATTCCACCATTAAGAAACCTATGGGAAGAATTAATGATGTTCTTATTGTTGGAAATAGGAACTATGTGCCCATAGATTTTATCGTTCTTGACATAGATTGCAATCCTTCATGTCCTATTATTCTTGGTAGACCTTTCCTTAGAACGATTGGTGCAATTATTGATATGAAGGAAGGGAATATTAGATTCCAATTTCCATAAAAAAAAGGCACGGAACACTTCCCTAGGAAGAAAATAAAACTACCATATGAATCTATCATGAGAGCCACTTATGGATTGCCTACCAAAGATGGCAATACCTAGATCTATCCTTGCTTTTATGCCTAGCTAGGGACGTTAAACGATAGCGCTTGTTGGGAGGCAACCCAATTTTATTTTTATTTTTTTGCTTTTTGCTTCTGTTTAGTAATAAATATTTGTTCTAGCCTCTGGTTAGATGTGTTTTTATGTTTTAATTAGTGTTTGTGCCAAGTTAAACATATAGGATCTTCTTGGATGATAGTTATTTGATCTTGCAGAAATTTCCAGAAACTTTCTGTTCACGAAAATAATTGTTAAAAATCACCAGAACGTGATAAAATACTGATTTCAATTGATGCTGATCAATAAACAAATTTTCTAGGTCGTCCTATTTTGGCTGATTTTTTGGAGTTCCAGAAGTTTGCGTTAGTTACAGATTATTACAGACTGTTCTGTTTTTGACAGATTCTGTTTTTCGTGTGTTGTTTGCTTATTTTGATGAATCTATGGATAGTAAAATAGTTTATAAACCATTGAGAAGTTGGAATACAGTAGGTTTAACACCAATATAAATAAATAATTAGTTCATTACAGTAACTTGAAGTGGTCTTTTGTTTTCTTTCGCTAACGGAGCTCACGAGATTTTCTATTGAGTTTTGTGTTGTGAAGTTTTCAAGTTTTGGGTGAAAGATTAGATGGATTATGGAACAAGGAGTGGCAAGAGCCTAAGCTTGGGGATGCCCATGGCACCCCCAAGATAATCGAAGGACACAATAAAGCCAAAGCTTGGGGATGCCCCAGAAGGCATCCCCTCTTTCGTCTACTTCCATCGGTAACTTTACTTGGAGCTATATTTTTATTCACCACATGATATGTGTTTTGCTTGGATCGTCTTGTATGATTTGAGTATTTTCTTTTTAGTTTACCACAATCATCCTTGCTGTACACACCTTTTGAGAGAGCCATACATGATTTGGAATTTGTTAGAATACTCTATGTGCTTCGCTTATATCTTTTGAGTTATATAGTTTTGCTCTAGTACTTCACTTATATCTTTTAGAGCACGGTGGTGGATTTGTTTTATAGAAACTATTGATCTCTCATGCTTCACTTAGATTATTTTGAGAGTCTTATATAGCATGGTAATTTGCTTAAATAATCCTAATATGCATGGTATTCAAGATTAGTAAAAACTTTCTTATGAGTGTGTTGTATACTAAGAAAAGTTTGATGCTTGATAATTGTTTTGAGATATAAAGATGGTGATATTAGAGTCATGCTAGTTGAGTAGTTGTGAATTTGAGAGATACTTGTGTTAAAGTTTGTGATTCCCGTAGCATGCACGTATGGTGAACCGTTATATGATGAAGTCGGAGCATGATTTATTTATTGATTGTCTTCCTTATGAGTGGCGGTCGGGGACGAGCAATGGTCTTTTCCTACCAATCTATCCCCCTAGGAGCATGCGCATAATACTTTGCTTTGATAACTTGTAGATTTTTGCAATAAGTATATGAGTTCTTTATGACTAATGTTGAGTCCATGGATTATACGCACCCTTCTTCCTCCCACCATTGCTAGCCTCTCTAATATCGCGCACTTTTCGCCGGTATCATACACCCACCATAAACCTTCCTCAAAACAGCCACCATACCTACCTATCATGGCATTTCCATAGCCATTCCGAGATATATTGCCATGCAACTTTCCAGCGTTCCGTTTATTATGACACGCTCCATCATTGTCATATTGCTTTGCATGATCATGTAGTTGGCATCGTATTTGTGGCAAAGCCACCATTCATAATTCTTTCATACATGTCACTCTTGATTCATTGCATATCCCGGTACACCGCCGGAGGCGTTCACATAGAGTCATATTTTGTTCTAAGTATCGAGTTGTAATTGTTGAGTTGTAAGAAAATAAAAGTGTGATGATCTTAATTTTTAGAGCATTGTCCCAAGTGAGGAAAAGGCTGATGGAGACTATGATTCCCCCACAAGTCGGGATGAGACTCCGGACGAAAAATAATAATAATAATAAGAGGCAAAAAAAGGGAAAAGGCCCAAATAAAAAAATGAGAGAAAAAGAGAGAAGGGACAATGTTACTATCCTTTTACCACACTTGTGCTTCAAAGTAGCACCATGATCTTCATGATAGAGAGTCTCTCATTTTGTCACTTTCATAGACTAGTGGGAATTTTTCATTATAGAACTTGGCTTGTATATTCCAATGATGGGCTTCCTCAAAATGCCCTAGGTCTTCGTGAGCAAGCGAGTTGGATGCACGCCCACTTAGTTTCTTTTGTTGAGCTTTCATATACTTATAGCTCTAGTGCATCCGTTGCATGGCAATCCCTACTCACTCACATTGATATCTATTGATGGGCATCTCCATAGCCCGTTGATATGCCTAGTTGATGTGAGACTATCTTCTCCTTTTTGTCTTCTCCACAACCACCATTCTATTCCACATATAGTGCTATGCCCATGGCTCACGCTCATGTATTGCGTGAAGATTGAAAAAGTTTGAGAAAGTCAAAAGTATGAAACAATTGCTTGGATTGTCATCGGGGTTGTGCATGATTTAAATACTTTGTGTGGTGAAGATAGAGCATAGCCAGATTATATGATTTTGTAGGGATAACTTTCTTTGGCCATGTTATTTTGAGAAGACATAATTACTTTGTTAGTATGCTTGAAGTATTATTATTTTTATGTCAATATTAAAATTTTGTCTTGAATCTTTCGGATCTGAATATTCATACCACAATTAAGAAGAATTACATTATAATTATGCATAGCACTCCGCATCAAAAATTCTGTTTTTATCATTTACCTACTCGAGGACGAGCAGGAATTAAGCTTGGGGATGCTTGATACGTCTCCAACGTATCTATAATTTTGTATTGCTCCATGCTATATTATCTACTGTTTTGGACATTATTGGGCTTTATTATTCACTTTTATATTATTTTTGGGACTAACCTATTAAACGGAGGCCCAGCCCAGAATTGCTGTTTTTTGCCTATTTCAGAGTTTCGCAGAAAAGGAATATCAAACGGAGTCCAAACGGAATGAAACCTTCGGGAACGTGATTTTCAGAACGAACAAGATCCAGGAGACTTGGACCCTACGCCAAGAAACAAAAGAGGAGGCCACGAGGTAGGGAGCGCCCCCACCCCCACCAGGCGCGCCCTTCACCCTCGTGGGCCCCCTGTTGCTCCACCGACGTACTCCCTCCTCCTATATATACCTACCTACCCCCAAACGATCAGATACGGAGCCAAAAACCTAATTCCACCACCGCAACCTTATGTACCCATGAGATCACATCTTGGGGCCTGTTCCGGAGCTCTGCCGGAGGGGGCATCGATCACGAAGGGCTTCTACATCAACACCATAGCCCCTCCGATGAAGTGTGAGTAGTTTACCTCAAACCTTCGGGTCCATAGTTATTAGCTAGATGGATTCTTCTCTCTTTTTGGATCTCAATACAATGTTCTCCCCCTCTCTCGTGGAGATCTATTCGATGTAATCTTCTTTTGCGGTGTGTTTGTTGAGACCGATGAATTGTGGGTTTATGATCAAGTTTATCTATGAACAATATTTGAATCTTCTCTGAATTCTTTTATGCATGATTGGTTATCTTTGCAAGTCTCTTTGAATTATCAGTTTGGTTTGGCCTACTAGATTGATCTTTCTTGCAATGGAAGAAGTGCTTAGCTTTGAGTTCAATCTTGCGGTGTCCTTTCCCAGTGACAGTAGGGGCAGGAAGGCACGTATTGTATTGTTGCCATCGAGGATAACAAGATGGGTTTTTTTTATCATATTGCATGAATTTATCCCTCTACATCTTGTCATCTTGCTTAAAGCATTACTCTGTTCTTATGAACTTAATACTCTAGATGCATGCTAGATAGCGGTCGATGTGTGGAGTAATGGTAGTAGATGCAGGCAGGAGTCGGTCTACTTGTCTCGGATGTGATGCCTAT
Organism: Triticum aestivum; assembly: GCF_018294505.1. Classification (NCBI taxonomy): domain Eukaryota; kingdom Viridiplantae; phylum Streptophyta; class Magnoliopsida; order Poales; family Poaceae; genus Triticum; species Triticum aestivum. The sequence continues at coordinate 530,988,114 of NC_057802.1, read as the reverse complement.
ATACATGATCATACCTAGATATTCTCATAACTATGCTTAATTCTCTCAATTGCTCAACAGTAATTTGTTCACCCACCGTAAAATACGTATGCTCTTGAGAGAAGCCACTAGTGAAACCTATGGCCCCCGGGTCTATCTTCATCATATTAATCTTCCAACACTTAGTTATTTCCTTTGCTTTTTTACTTTGCTTTTATTTTACTTTGCATCTTTATCACAAAAATACCAAAAATATTATCCTATCATATCTCACTCTTGTAAGTGACCGTGAAGGGATTGACAACCCCTTATCGCGTTGGTTGCGAGGATTTATTTGTTTTGTGTAGGTGCGAGGGACTCGCGCGTAGCCTCCTACTGGATTGATACCTTGGTTCTCAAAAACTGAGAGAAATACTTACGCTACTTTGCTGCATCACCCTTTCCTCTTCAAGGGAAAACCAACGCAGTGCTCAAGAGGTAGCCAACCCGCAAAAGTGCCAAATTTGAACACGGTGATTTGCAGGTTGTATGTTCATCATAGAAAAAAAACTCGTGGACAAAGGACAAAGGAAATTTGGATCCCCCTTCAATCTTGGTGATTTCCCCCTCGAAACCATGAAACTTCCTCGGTGATAGTTCATTTTATGAAAGGCGTGCATGACGACATTTTTACCAGGGCACGGTGAGGTCATACCATGGCACCACACGAGGCGTCATGTTTTCCAAGCATGTATTTCATCTTTGTATAGTTGTTAACCCAGTAAACGACGCGTTTATGGTTGACTATTCGCACACATTTCCTTGAAATATCTGCCCATTCCTTGTAAAAGGCATGAGAATGTACTAAATAGCACGAGCATGGTTTTCCAGACCGTTCTTGTGCACCTTTTCATGCACTGATTGTTCGAATTTGAATTATGTGCATAGTTAATGCCTAGAAAATGCACATAATCCCCTAAATATGGTAAATGAGTTCGGAAAAATGTCAAATTTGAACACGTTGCATTTGAGACGGTATGTTGATCGTTGGAAAAAAACTGAATGACAAACTAGGATGGAAATTTGGATTCCCCTTCAATCTTGGTGATTTCCCTCTCGAAATCATTGAACTTCCTCGGTTATGGTTCGATTTATGAAGGGCGTGCATGATGACATAAATCAAACCTTCTTTGCTTTTAACCAGGGCACGTTGAGGCGTCATGTTTTTCAAGTACATATTTCATTGTTCTATAGTTGATAACCCAGTAAATGACGCGTTTGTGGTTGACTATTGCCATGCTTTCCATTGAAATCTCTGCCCATTCCTTGTAAAAGGCTTGAGAAATTACTAAATACCACGAGTATGGTTTTTTCAGACCGTTCTTGTGCAGCTTTTCAAGCACCAATTGTTTGAATTTGAATTATGTGCATTAATGCCTACAAAATGCACATAATCCCCTAAATATTGTAAATGAACCCAGAAAAGTGTCAAATTTGAACACGGTGATTAGCAGGGTTTATGTTCATCGTAGAAAAAAACTCATGGATGAAGGACAAAGGAAATTTGCATTCCCATTCAATCTCGGTGATTTACTATCGCACACGATTCATCTCCGTCGCCTCTGCGAACCATGTGTGTTCACTCACACATGCAAAAGGAAAAAAGAAAACCCTCGCAGACTTCGTCCCCACTCACTCGCTGCGGAACTCTGCACCCTAAGCTCGACGGCTATTGGCGGCGGGCGTAGCTCGCGCTCCAAACGGCACGGGATTTCACCCCTACCGCTTTCCGCCGCCTATCTGCACCGACATTCTAGACTCTGGTCGACTGGGGATTTCTGCGGGATTGGGCCGTGGATTTTTCTCATGGAGAAAGTAATCAAGTTAATTAGCGAAATATTCACTCATCTCTTATCGCAGTCCGTCCGTCGTTGTTAATCAACCGGCGGAAATCATCGTGGAATCATTTTTGTTCTAGCTGATTCGTGGGTGTTCATTCATGTGTCGACAGTGCGAGCACAAATCGGGCAACTGTGGTCGTGGCCAGTCGGAAACAAAGTTCTATCTCACCATTTCGGATGACTTCAGGGAGCGCTCAATCTCAACCTACCAAGGTCGGCATGGCCTAAATTTGTGAACATATATCGTCTGTTGCTACAATATCTATATATTTGCATCAAATCTTTGTTACATTATCTATTTTTAATTCTATATTTTTTTACTTTGCTTTCATCTATATATTGATCTGTTTTATCAGTTACTCCCATATTTGCATCTTGCTCTGTTATTTCAATATAGCTAATTTACGATCTTAATTTTCATTTCAAGCAGTACATCCCTTGCTTTGCAAGAACATGAGTAGAAGGAAATCTTGGACTTTACTTTGCTGATGACTCCCAGGATATCATATTGACAATGCAGCATGGATTTATAATGACGGTTAGCGTAAAACTTGATAAAGATGGTCACTCCTATTTTAATGCGGACCTTTGGAGAAAAATGTCCAAGTGTTATGAACTGAAAGCTGGCAATAAAATTCTAATGCGTGCACCACAGCCTTGTCTAATTAACATGAATGTTTACTTCCCAACATCATCAGCCGATCAAAGTTTGATCGAGGTTAGTGTCCTTTCAACTTTCTCCATGCTGTCATATTACTATTTAAGCAACCAATTGATCACTATTTAAGCAACCAATTGTGATATCATATTCTGACTCCGTTCCTAGGCAGTAACAAATTCTATTTACCAATTTATGCGCACTATATATTCTTCTGCCATGTTCTGAATAAATAATACATTTCCACCTTTTAAGCAGGATATGTTGGATGCATAGTGAACGATATGTATGTTACTAAGCATACCAAATTTCACTGGAAGGACTTGAAGCATGTCATAAACTTTGTTGATAATCTGACAGAGATAGCACAGCGTATGAACGCTGGATTTTGGATGGGATTAATTAAACCTATGGTGCACACATTGAACAAGACCAATTTGTGTGCACAAAACGCTGGTAAAAAGTCTTATTTTAATGTTGATGCTCATAAACTATATATATCTTCAACGATATGTTATAATTGTTTTTTATTCTACATGTCAACAGAAATTGCCCCCTGTAGCAGTTCCTGGATCGATTTCCCGGTGTGGTCGAATTACACTTGTGCCTGCTAATAACGCCAAAGTGATTGCAAGGTACTGCATTTCCCGTAGAAATGAACCATTCAAATCAACAAGTTCTTGCTTCCCGTGGCAATGCATCCATATTGAAAAATTGGAGACACTGTTCTGCTCATGCTCTACCAAGTCACATGAGGGCTCTTCCTTTTCATTGACGAGATGTCGAGTCGCCGTGATCAAGCTACTTCCAGTGGATAGTTGTGGTTGTTGGCCCTCAGCCTCTTAAAATGTGCTAGATGTTACTATATATGTTAAGTATGTAGATATGGACCATATGGTTGTTGGCCCTTAGCCTCTTAAAATGTGATAGTTGTTACTATGTTAAGTATGTAGATATGGACCATATGGTTGTCAAAACCGTGTTACGAAGATCCTCCTTTTGTCGAATAGTGTAACCACTATATATATGTTACTCAAATGCTATTACCCAAGTTCATAAATTTTCATGGAAAGTATTAGTATCGTACACAGTTCATTGAGTTTAAGCGTGTGCCCGATGTCCAGAAGGCATTTGCATATTAATTGTCCATATTGCAAATTCACACACATGTTAAAATAAGGAAACGTATGTGTAACAACTAATCATCTCACACGAGTACTCGTAGGCGCATCGTGTGCGATACTCCTAGCCACCGCAAGCAACTAGTTTGCATTTTTTAAAGTTTTTTGTACACACAGAATCACACACGAAGTAACTGTATTGACCATCTGTGTTGTAATTTCCCATCGCAAACAGTTCATCTGAGTCGGCTGTTTGCCATGTATCACACACATCTTGTTTACACGACTCGTTTGTGTTCTTTTGGCTCATCGCAAACAGTTCATCCATGTGAACTGTATGCCGCATATTACACACATCTTGTTAAGTTGAACCATTTATCTTGTGTTCCCTAATCAAAAACAGTTCGTCCGAGTGAACCGTATGCCGTATATCGCACACATGTTGATATGGCTGCCCGTTTATGTTGTTCTACCACACTGCAAACAGTTCGAATGGATTAACCGTGTGCCCTACATCGTACACGCAACTAAAATCTGAACCATGTTTGATGGCTCCGCCATCGCAAACGTTTTGCACCTTTTTTGACGGTTTTTGTACACCACCGTTTGCGATTATTGCATCGCACACAGTTTTGGCAAAGGGTCTCTGATCATAGTGTCGCGTTAGCAGTATCCTTTAGTAGTGTAATGCAGTAAAAGAGAGCGGGAACGAGAGAGTGGGAATGTATGGGAATGCTCAACGGGGGTTTTCTTGCCTGACACTTCTGAAGATAAAACTGCACTTCATCAGTGTCAGCGATCACATCGCTGGAACAACGTCTAGTGAGAGAGAACAACCACCATTAAACAAGAGGGAACACAATCAAAGCAATGCAACAATATGATGCATGATCATGACATGGTAATATGCTGTGAGTTGAGCTAATGCAACTAATAGCAAGACCGAATGAAGCTCATTTGAACCAAAGGTTCAAATGCAAGGTTCATATAAAGCATTTAAAATGCAATTTAATGAGTTGTACAATTCAGTGAGTATAAGTTGTTCAAATATGCATGAAAATGCCATAACAGTTTCTTCATATTTTTCTGATAATTTTTCATATATAATTTGTTTCATTTGGAGTTACGGTTGAATTTCTATGATTTTTAGAAGTTAGGCCATTTCTGAAAATAAATAAATCATTTAGATTTATCTAAAATCCAGAAAAAGATTACTGCATCAGCATGAGGTCAGCATGATGTCAGCAAGTCAAAGGCGCCAGCCCAGGTCAAACCTAACGGCTGGGACCCACACGTCAGTGACTCTACTAATTAACTGGATTAATTAGCGTAAGGTTAATCCTAACTAAACTATTTGTGGGGCCTGGCCCACATGTTAGTGACACCGGGCTTAACTAAGTTTAAACTAAACTAACAATGGCTTAAATAGCACGGGCCCACCCGTCAGTGGCATCGGGGGGCATTAGTGGTGGCTAAGCAGGGGTTAGGTCGGCGGCTCGTCGCCAGCGACGACAGAGATGGCGGGGCGGCTCGGAAATGCTCCTCCGGCAACCAAATCGGCGGCGGAGAGCACCTACGTGACCCCCGAGCTCTCCTGCGTTGAGTGGAGCCATTGGTTGGTGTTGGGGCGACTATATCAACGTCAACGGTGATGTAGGCGGTGGCCGGAGCTCGGACGTCGACCGAGTCGACGCTACGGTGCACTAGGGGATGAACTGGTGGGTGCTACGTGCTCCTGGGGAAGCACTGAACATGGTGACACACTCACGCGCGAACTATGGTGTTAGTAGCCGCAGTGGCTCTATGGCCGGTGGCGGTGAGGTCTCGGGCTCGACGGAAGCGATAGCCAAAGGGGGCAATTGAGCACGGGGAGAGAGGGGTTCGGCGTAGTGGCTCACCGCGGTTGTAGGGGGTGTCGAAGTGGGCTCGGGGAAGGTCCGATGCAGGCGGAACGGCGAGGTCGGTCTTGGCGACCTGAGGGTATCCGGTGATGCATGGTTCGGCGGAGAGGAAGAAGAGTTCATGGCGGAGCTTCTGGTCACATCATGGGGGCGTAGGGGAGGCTGTGGACGCGAGGTTCACGACGGCGCGGCTGCGGCACTTTGGCCATGGCGAGGAGCGGGTGGGAGAGGGTGATGGGGAAGGATGGAGGGGAGGATCGATGCGGACGACAACACCGTGTCTATCCGCGGCGTCGGGTGAGGCAGACAGGCAGGAGGTGGCACGAGGAGAGAGGGCGTGCGTCGGCCACGCGCTCGGCGTCCTACTGGCGAGAGGAAGATGACGCCTGGCACGTCGGCTGCCTGCTGGGTTGGTCCTCGCTACAGTCCCGGGCCTCAGGTAAACTTCTCTCTCCTGTTTCTTTTATTCCGCTTTTCTATTTTTCTTTTAATTCATTTGCCACTATTTTGAATTGACAAACTTCCTCTGAATTGATTTATGTTTCTTGATGGACTTCTCCAGAGGCACAGAAATTATTTTTGGTTTGGATCAAAGCCCTTGCCAAAAATACCAACATCAATAAAGAGAATTTTGGATAAATGCAATTTTTAGTTGAACCTAGTTTGATTCAAGTGATGCTAGGGTTTGATCATCCCCATTTCAAAATTAATTTGAATTTAAACATGATGACAAGATGAAAATGCAATGACAGGAAATGGCTAAGCTAGGGCTATGACAACTATATGGAAATTCACAGGGCACGCAAGTGCGGGGGCACGCATTTATCAAGCGCTGCCCTGCCGCTTTATTTATCTCACAATTCATGAAGTAGTTGAATCCCGCACGAGGGCACAGTAAGTCGTAAGTTTCAACGTTGAAACTTACGATTTTGCATCTGAAAATTCCGATTTTCTCGCTGACTTGTACCAAATTCCAAAGATAAAACTTTAAGAGATTTTTCCTCTCGGTTGTAGGCACAATACGTGATATTTATCGGTCACTCGTACTAAGTTTCAACATTGAAACTTAACATATATTTTGAAAAGTCGTCAAAATATATTAAAAATGGACCTTATTTGAAAGCGCTGGTCATGAGAAACGCAAGTATGAAAAACAGAACTTAATTTAGATTTTTCGTCTAAAAGATATAGAAGTTTGAAAATCGGAAGAAAAAAAAAACGTGTGAGGGACTCGGTGCTGTGAGACTTGCGTGCCCTAAATCCTGGTCGGTATGCAATACATAAAATATGTGTGCTCGCAATGTTGCAATCGATCGGCCGTGCGTGGACAAACAATTCAGGCAGTGTGCTTCTGCCAATCTTTACCTCTCCTTGAAGTAAAGATGATTCCTACTTGGCATCTATGGTTGGCACGACTGTTCATCAGAGATGCATTATTGAAGAGGAGCTCCAAATAATCAAAGCAGCAGCTGCTTATCGCTAGTGGCTGTTGTTTCAGTCTGCAAATGGCCACCGTATGTGTTAAAGTGTGTCTGCAAAGACTGTCTCTATGCCGCTATTCGTATGAATTTTTTGATCGCTAGAATCCATATAATAATAAATTAATAACCACTAATAAGCAGAGACAGCTGCACACGCGCAGAGGACGCTTTTTCAGACCTCCGAGGCATCGGACAGTGCTGGCATGACTGTGTGTGTGGACGTACGTACTCGGGCAGACCGTCGGATGTTTACCATGCATTCATAACCATACGCGTGGCATTTATACAGCACAAGTTAATACTATTGAACATGCTAATCTAGTGCCCAGTACGCGCTAGCGGAACATTTTGGGAGCAGTAAAATAATGATGCATCGTCTGTAAACGAAACTGCTCCATGCACGACATAAGTCCACGATCTATGCACGATATATCAATCCAGCGGCCGGCGCCCTGTTCAGTCATACGTATGTCCGGCCAGATTTTAGCATCGTCTGTGCGTGTCCATGGTATATCGTGTGTATAGCATGACTCGTCTGTAAATATTGTCTTTCTTTACTTCTTTTTTTCACGGAAAATAGTGATCTTTCATTAGTCATTAGTCAAGGAGGTCCATTACGCGAACCAACCTTTGGTTGAATGGTTAGAGGGACCGGCAATGCGCTTTCAGTGGGAGAAGACGTCCCGTCGACGACGAGGCGCCTATGATGACTTCGTAAATCTCAAGATGATATGTCGGTTCAGCCTTTCGAAGGTGCTCATAGGGGGTAGAGTTTGCGTGTGTGCGTTCATAGAACTGAGTGTATGCGTGTATGTATGAGCGCTTGCGTCTGTATTGTGTTAAAAAAAAGGAGGTTCATTACAACTGGTCAATCTCCTCTCGTCCATCGTGAAAATTGTCTTTCTTTCTAAAAGAGTTTAGGGTATCTCCAACGCTGACCCCTAAATTGTACATTGTGTTCGTCTGCAGAACGGTGGGGACCAGTCCGCAAACACTGATGCGGGAGCCGACCATCCAACCGTAAGTGCATACTTTATCAAACGGATTTCAGCAAACCAGGTGAATTGCATGCAAACTGGATGATTTTCATCTAAACAGGAGCTCATTCATTATATTTTCAATCTTTTAAAAAACGTGACCGGACATATACCTAGCCTACGGTTGTTCGTGAACTCATCATGATCCCCGACGTCCTTGTTCCCTTCCGGCGATCGTTGGGTCCATCTCACCTTCTCCATGAGCGGCGATGATAAGACCAGGGAAGTGAAGGTGCGTTCGCCGGCAAGGAAGAATAGAACATGGGAGACGGACTGGCCCACTACGGACTCGAGGCCCCACCGCCTCATATGCTCAATTCCTCCTCGTCGGAGTCCGCGACCTATTCGTCGCCGATGGATGTTAGGTCGTTCATAGACGTGGATAGGCTAGCACTCCCCTCGTCCACCGGCATGCCCGAATTTTCGCTGGCAGCTAGTAGGATGTGCAACTCGGGGCGTTCTAGTCCTCGATCGCCTTCGTGTCTGGCCACGCCATCTGTGCATGGCGAGCGGTCAGCTTGAGCACGTGCGGCCTCGTAGAGCGCCCGTTGCTCGGTGGTGAAGTTGGGGTTCGCTACAGCCATGGCATCCACGGCTTTTTCGCTCGCGCGCTCGCCGTAGATTTGGCCCTCCTGCGCCTACTGGAACGCCCCGACATGAGCTGGCGCGGGCTACGGCGTAGATTGGTCGTCGTCGGAGCTATCTCCATCATGGCACTACTAGGGAAAAGCCTAGTAGTAACGCGGGTCAAAGGTCTATCAGTAACGCATGTTGCCGCGCTACTGATAAGGATCTACAACTAACTTTTAGCAGTAGCGTGTTTTGATCCGCGCTACTACTAACTTTACGTAGTAGTAGCGTTCCTCATGAAACGCGCTGCTGCTAATAGCAGCAGCGCCTCTATCCAGAGCGCGCTGCTGATAAAAGCACGCTGCTGCTACCTGCATAGCCGTGCTACTGCCACCTTTTCCTGTATTTTTTTATGCAGCATATTGACGCTATATTTGTACAACTTTTATACATTAGTCTCATCATATGATTTTAGGATCACGATGAGTTATTATATATACAGTAGTCTTTTTCACCCACTGATATATATATACCTCATCATGCTTATATAACAACTAAGCATCATCATCATTAATAATAACTCGTCATCGTTATCATAATAAAAAGTCATACTCATCATCATCATAGTTATCTAACAACTTCTACTCGTTATTATAATAACAAGTCGTACTCATCATCATCATAGTCATCTAACCAACCCTACTTAATTATTCTTAGCACATGATCATGAGTATTAGCTGGGACCTACTATCCTCTCTAAGGTAAAATAGAATAAAACAAGATAGTCCCTGACTCTCCATTATAAAGAATGGAGATTATCCTGTCTCCAATTCTTGCGCTTCGCACATGAATAGCGGCGAAGCCTAGGCGGACTTTGCCGTAAGGTAATAACATCAAGGCGACCTTTCGGAAACATCAGATGAGGCACACAATCCTTCGGAATTTTCTGTTGAAAAACATAATAATAACGTCGTAGTTAGCAATGTAGTTTAGCTTTATAAGAATGTATGCAAAAGATGCACGGATGTCGTGATAGTAAAAAATCTTACCATGCCATCTCCATGTATGTTACCGTAGTTCAATATGTGCACTTGTGACACGTATTGACCATAATGTGCAGGAGTTTCATAATTGATATTGTAATTCTCAACATCAATAATAAATGAGATAAGATGATCTTTCTCCTTATAAGTTAATTCAGAGCCATCAGTGTAGTAGGTTTTGTCTACTATCTTTCGTACATTTTTTAAGATTGGAAATAAGCTGTCAATGAAAATAAGTTGTCAACTATTTTGAAATAAACAATATACATTACTTAATAAATATGTTTGAGAAACTCACATAGAGGTAGGAGTGGAGGCGTATCAACATCGACCCAAATGTCGATATTATCTTCGTTGATACTATCTTCGTAGATATTAATTATCTTCGTCAGTGTCATCTTCAGGATCACCAAGATCGAAGGTGACATGCATACCCTCCTGAAAACCATACGCCTTGCATAGTGCTTCTCAATTCGAGCAACCGAAATGGGAGTAGGTCACCGCATTGTATAGCTTTACGGAAAAAGCATGGGTCCTGAGGTTAACTCTCTTTGTCTCCATATTCTCGTGATCTTTGAAATCCAGCTTCTCCAAGACATAACGTCTTCCATGATAGGGGATGCACTAGTCGAATTCTAAAAGACGAAAATTACACGTTGAAGAAGCAGAAGTCATGCTTAATTACGAAAAAAAGACTTGTCGGCGTTGCGTACCGTTTCAACATCGAAAGGTCTGGTCGAGCTTAATACTGAAGCGCCGACCGTCTACCAAGTGAGGCCTGTCGCACAGACCCCGGTCGTCGCCGCAGTAGTCGCACGCCGGGATCCTATCGTCATCAACAGACATTTCCTATGTTCATAATTCAAAGATTAAACTTCTAAATTCAATATATGTACTACAAAAACTAAATTAGATCATTATTATTCATCACGTGTTGACTATCGGTCTCTCGAGTCTTTTCTTGAAATCTCTCAGCTCACGTGGTGTATATATTCGACCGTCGGTGATGGTCGCTCCTCCCTTCGTCGTCGAGTGCATTACACCAAAATGTCTAGCACACGGGAACAAAGGAGAAGCAACCCCCACGAGAACAATCGGGATTCTTCCTCTCTGACATTTGCGACCGTCGGTGATGGTCGTTCTTCTCCTCCTTCCCGTACATTACCAAAAAGTCTATCACGAGAAAGAAGAGGAAGAATGACCCCCACGAGAGCAGTCAACATTCTTCTTCTCTCATATATGGTGGACACTCCCTCGCCTATTTTTTGACTGTCATATATGGAGCCCCAATAGACTTAAAGTCAACCCAAAATATCGTTTAATGCTCTTTCCGGCAAATCCAAGGCACTCAATATTTCCTACATTCTAGCACAAGCCATGCTAAAATTCACAGAAAAATCCAGCATGACCTTTGCTAAAAAGGACATATCGAGCGCCTAAAATTTGCCGGAACGGAAATTAATCAACACTCTGGCAAAACATAGGCCACTCGAAGGTGTTCCCTGCAAACATAGGCCACTTGGGAAAGCACATATCCTATTTGAACAACACTAGATATACATGTTTATATCTACATCATATTTGAGCAACACTAGGTAGTACACAACACTAGATATACATGTTTACTCACTATAGACGATGGCTGTCGAGGATGTGAGAATCGTCGACCGGCTCGTCGTTGATATACCATGCGCCACACATGAGCATTCAAATTGGCGCTCATTCACAATGGTTCAATATAGAAACTAGGTCTCTCTCTCTCTAAATTTGGCAATGTGAGATTGACATAACTAAATACCCTAGTTCTACTCTATTCAACACTTGCTAAAAATTTCTATTACTATAATTTCTATACCTAAATTTTCTTACAACAAACTTCTATTACTAAATGTGATACCTAAAAATGTCTCATATAGCATTCCAATACATTTCTATATTGAAAATTTTCTACACATAAAAATTTCTATTACTATAATTTATTTTCTATTCTATTACTAGTTATAATCTCTACCAACTAAGTGTCCAATACATGTTTATACCAACTAATTTTTTAACAAATTAAGTAAACTAGAAAGTATAAAGTTAACTAATTTCTGTTACTGTTTTTTTACTAAAAATTCAAAAACAGATGGAGGTGAACGGAGGAACAGGGAGGGATGAGCGAGGGAGGGAGGGAGACAGGTGGAGGGAGGAGGAGGAGGGAGGGAGGAGATACCTCGATCTGTTTCTGTGGCAGCGGGCGATGGCGGCGTGGCGTGGGGAGAGAGTGAGAAGAGCGGAGAGGGAGAGTGAGGGTCGGCCGCGCGGAGGAAGATGATAAGCTTGGGTTAGTAGCAGCGCGGGTCAGGGACCAGGTCTACTGCTATGGGTCGTAGCAGTAGCGCGGTTTGCAGAAGGGTGCTACTACTATACCTAGCCTGTCGGCAATGGTGTGGCAATTATAGTACTAGCGCGTTTTCTTCTTGCCGTGCTACTGTTATGTGGATAGCTGATACGTCTCCAACGTATCTATAATTTATGAAGTCTTCATGCTATTATATTATCAACCTTGGATGTTTTATATGCATTTATATGCTTTATATGATTTTTGGGACTAACCAACTAACCTAGAGCCCAGTGCCAGTTTCTGTTTTTTTGGTTGTTTTAGAATATCGTAGAAAAGGAAAAGCAAACGGAGTCCAATTGACCTGAAACTTGACGGAGCTTGTTTTTGGACCAGAAGAAGGCCACGGAGTCAAAGAGTTGGGCCAGAAAAGTCCCGGGCTGCCCACGAGGGTGGGGGGCGCGCCCACCCCCTGGGCGCGCCTCCCTGCCTCGTGGACAGCCCGGAGACCCCCCTGACTTGTTCTCGACGCCAACACCTCTCATATATACCCAAACTTCGAGAAAGAAACCTAGATCGGAAGTTCTGCCGCCGCAAGCCTCTGTAGCCACGAGAAATCAATCTAGCCCCTCTCTAGCACCCTGCCGGAGGGGGCCATCATCACCGGAGGCCATGGAGGAGGGGAATCACCACCGCGGTGATCGTCTTCATCAACATCACCATCATCATCACCATCCTCATCTCTTTTAAGCGGTCCACTCTCCCGCACCCCGCTGTAATCCCTACTTGAACATGGTGCTTTATGCCACATATTATGATCCAATGATGTGTTGCCATCCTATAATGTTTTGAGTAGATATCCTTTGTCTTTGGGTTGATTGATGATCTAGATTGGTACGAGTTGTATGTTTTATTTTGGTGTTGTCCTATGGTGCCCTCCGTGTCGTGCAAGTGTGAGGGATTCCCGATGTAGGGTGTTGCAATACGTTCATGATTCGCTTATAGTGGGTTGGTGAGTGACTGAAACACAAACCCGAGTAAGGGGGTTGTTGCGTATGGGAATAAAGAGGACTTGATGCTTTAATGCTATGGTTGGGTTTTACCTTAATGATCTTTTTTAGTTGCGGATGCTTGCTAAAGTTCCAATCATAAGTGCATATGATCCAAGTAGAGAAAGTATGTTAGCTTATGCCTCTCCCTCATATGAAATTGCAATGACGACTATCGGTCTTGTTAACAATTGCCTAGGACAATTCCGCACACCGATCCATCATTATTCCACACTCGCTATTTATAATATTTAGTAATATATTCTAACTTTATGATAACAGCACCTACTTTTATGTTTTAGCTCTCCGATATCATGCAAAGTTATCCTCTTCATACCCACAATGTAGTTTTATTTCTCGTTTCTAGTTGGAAGCAAACGTTCGGTGTACGTAGAGTCGTATCAGTGGCAGATTGGACTTGAGAGAATATTGATCTTACCTTTAGCTCCTTGTGGGTTCGACACTCCATACTTACCACTTCCACCTTTGGAAATTGCTACGATGATTCCCTGCACTTGGGGATTATCAAGCTCTTTTCTGGCGCCGTTGTCGGGGAGCAATAGCGTGGGGTTGATATTCTCGTGTGTGCTTGTTTGCTTTCTTCACTAAGTAGATTTTGTTTTTCCTTTTTGTTTCTTTTTAGTTGTGGGTGAAGCATACAAAAAAAATTAAAAGAATGAAAATACAAAAAATTTACTTCCCTCTCATGCCTAAAAAGTTTTTCAAAAAGAGAAGTGATTGGAAAGTTATGCATTGAAGAAGTGAGGGTCGACCTTGAGCACTTGCGTTCATGCTCACGGAAATAATGTAGAATTTTTCATTGAAGTTTCTCTTTAAATAATTATCCCCTTGTGTATATCCATTGTATTATAAAAATAATGTGCCAAGCTTTGGTTTTAGGATGATTAGATTGCTTGTTTACTATGTGCAGAACAAAAACAGAAACTTTGGCTGTAGTGCGTGATTTTACATTTTTTACTGGAAAGTCAAACGGGTCTGAAACTTTTTTCACATTACTTCTGTACAAATGTTTCAAATTTTCAAAATTATTTACTAATTTTTGGAGTTACATAAGTTTACTAAACTTCCAGATTACTACAGACTGTCCTGTTTTTAACAGATTCCCGTTTTTCGCGTGTTGTTTGCTTATTTTGATGAATCTATGGCTAGTATCGGGGGGTATGAACCATAGATAAGTTGGAATACAGTAGGTTTAACACCAATATAAATAAATAATAAGTTTTCAACAGTACCTAAAGGTAGTGATTTGCTTTATTATACTAACGGATCTCACAAAGTTTATTTTTAAGTTTTGTGTGGATGAAGTGTTCGAAGATCGAGGAGCTATCAATATGAGAAGAATAAAGATAGGCAAGAGTTCAAGCTTTGGGATTCCCAAGACACCCCAAGTAAATATTTCAAAGGATACTCAAGCATCTAAGCTTTGGGATGCCCCGGTTGGCATCCCATCTTTCTTCTTCAACAAATATCGGTATACCTCGGTTTTTGTTTTGTTCACATGATTTGTGTCCTTTGTGTTTTTCTTTTTCTTCAAGAACCATGCTAGTGTGAGATGTCCCTTCATCAATTTATAGAATACTTCATGTACTTAACTTATATCTTTTAAGTATGACCTTATAGAATTGCTCTTTGTGCTTCACTTAAATCTTTTGAGTATGGTTTTATAGAATGCTTCGTGTGCTTCACTTATACATTCTGAGCTTGGATATTGGTTAGCCTATATTAATTTTAGAATTCTCCATGAACTTCACTTATATCTTTTGGAGTATGAATAATAATATCATCTAAATTGGGTTTGGAAGAGTGTCAACTTTAGGAATTAGTGTTCCCACTATTCCGAATGAGAAGAATTTTGCTTATGGGGAGAGTAGAAAATTTCTATGCTTGTAGGTCATGAAAATAATGCCTTATGTGATGGCTATATTGTTGAATTAATTCATGATGCTACTGAAAATTATTATGAGGGAGGAATATATGCTTATAGGAGTTGCAATAATATCAAGTTTCCTCTCTATGTGCTTGAAGTTTTGAAGTTATACTTGTTTTGCCTTCCTATGCTAGTTGATTCTTGTTCCTATAAATTATGTGCTCACAAAATCCCTAGGCATAGGAAGTGGGTTAGATTTAAATATGCTAGTCATATTCTTCATGATGCTCTCTTTATGTTTCAATTCATATCTTTTATGTGAGCATCATTGAAATTATCATGCCTAGCTAAAAGGCATTAAAGAAAAGCGCTTGTTGGGAGACAACTCAATACTTACCCTTACTGTTTTTGTGTGTCTACATGATTAAGCTACTGTAGTAATCATGTTTTATAGCTTTTGTTTCAATAAAGTGCCAAGTAAGACCTTTGGGAAGACTTGGGTGAAAGTTAATGTGATCTTGCTGTAAAAAACAGAAACTTTGCACTCACGAGATTAGCTGCCATTTTTTTTACAGAAGAGTGCTTTTAAGTTGATTCTTTTTGCAGAAGATTAATAGACAAATTCCTCACGTCCAAAAATTTATTTCATAATTTTTGGAGTAGCAGAAGTATGGTTGCTGTTCAGATCATTACAGACTGTTCTGTTTCTGACAGATTCTGTTTTTATCGCATAGTTTGCTTGTTTTCTAGTTTCTGTGGCTTATATTTCTCAATATAAATTGTAGAACTGATATGGTACAGTAGGCATTGTGTGGGAACAATTATGAACCTTTTCTTTCACAGTACCAAAGTGAATCGTTTGCTCTTTATCATACTAACCTATCTCACGAAGTTCCGTTAAGTTTTGTGTGATTGAAGTTTTCAAGCTTTGGGTGAGATATCGATATTGTAACATCCCAAATTTTCAATTTGGAATGTTATACATTAGATCATCATGCATATCATATTTTATTGCATTTTCGTTCGCGATCCTCAAAATCCTAAACAACTCAAGGACCCTCGGAGAGAGTTGGGGATTTCCCGGTTTTCATATTTGATTTTTTTTATCAAATATTGAAACGAGGATTTTGGTTTTAATTATTTTTCTCTCCGAAAAATATTTCATATTAAAATATATGAGAGGAGATAATATGACTTCTCCAAAATAATTGAATTGGAGGAAAAATATTAAAATCAAATATTTGATTTTGTTTGGATTTTATTGCAATTTTATTTGCATTAGAAAATTTGCACGTTTTCAAAATTGCATTTTAGGGCCAAGAAAATGTTCATCTCGTTCTAAATATTTTATTTAGACGGTGAAAATTTGTTTTGGCATTTTTAGATTTTTATTTTATTTTTCTAGGTTTTCTTTTCTGTTCGGCGGAATTGTTTAAAAAAAACTTCCCGCGCTCGACTGGGCCGAGGCCCAGCCGAGCCGGCCCATCTCCCCCGCGCCGCCGCTTCCCACCTGGAGACCGCGCGCCGCCGCCGTCGACTCGGACCGGAGTCCGAGCCGGACTCCTCCTTCCCCGCCGCCTTGCCCCATCCTCCAAGCCGCCCCCTCTCCCTCTTAAATACCCCCCGGACCGCCGCCACCACCACCAACCCCGCCGCCTGCAGCCCCGTCGCCGCAGCCGCGCCGCCGCCTCTGCCGCGCTTCGCCGCCGCCCCTCGCCGCGCCGCGTCGCCGTCGCCCCGCCGCCGCAACCCCGCCGCCCGAGCCCCGCCTCACCGGAGCCTCACCGGAGGTAACGCGCCGTTCGCCGCTGCCGGTTTTTTTAGAAAACCGATTCGGTTTTTTTAGAAACCCTAGTTTGTTTTTTAGATCGGTTCGCCGGTTTTCTCAGTTTATCTATTTAGCGGACGTTCGTCCGTACGTTCGTTTTAACGAACGGTTTTCGCCCGATAGTTACAAACAACGAACGTTCGTTCGTTAGCCTGTTCGTCAGTTTTCTTTTCTTCATATTTTTCCACGATTATTTTCGATCTCTTATTTTGAGTTTTATCCGTGCACCCTTGCTTGATTGCTTATGTATGTATTGTTTGTTTGCAGTGCGAAGCGTGCTACTACGAGTCTCTAGGTTTCACGGATCATCAGCAAGTCAAGTAACACTTTGATCATACCTCTTTACCACCCAGTTTTATTGCATTAGATCAATCCTCAAACTATTGCATGATTAGGATATGATTAAAATGTGGGTTTTGGGAAGTAGTTGAGGTAGTACCTATTGCCCTGTTTATATCAAACCATTGGGAGTTACTTCTACGTTTTCTTATATTGCTATGCTATGCTCGTAGACGTGGATTGGGTTTGAGTCAATTTTTCCATGACATATGTGAGATTGTTAATTAATGGTTCAACTTAAGGTGGCTACTTTAATTTACATCTGGGTGGATTGAGGCACCCGGAGAACTGTCACGACCGGTTTTTCAATAAAATAATTATTGAGAGACCAATCCCTTTTACGGACCAGCGAAGAAGAATTCCTTCTCACTGGTAGACAATAATCTTGGTCACAGAAGAAAAATACCAGGAGTACTAAATATAACACAAGGTTGAGCAGAAAACTGCCCAATAATTTATTACAGGCACGCCGATAAAACAATACGGCGGATAGGGTGGCAAACTTCTAACTCACGATAATAACGGTGGTGGAAATATCATCGCGAAGCGAGTGATATGATTCCAGAAGACTACAACTCATCGAGCGTCGGAGTGAGGCTCGAGGAGACTTATTGCGGGTGGCGGAAGCGTAAACAACATAAGTGACCAATATCCGGGATCGCGCAGGACTGACTGGGACTCCTCTAGGCATCGGACGCGCTATCAAACTCTTCATCCAAGAGATCGCCTTCGTCAACATCTGGCCAAATCAACAAGCCAGGTGAGTACTATGAAAGTACTCGCAAGACAGTTCGGACATAAGGTATAACAAATGTAAACATGAAGCACATGAATAAGTTAACCAGTGCGATTAGACATAAATAAATACTGGGTGCCAAGCGAGGGTCTGAATGACGCCTCGAGCGGAAACTGCAGAATAGTAATACTGGTGCCAAACGAGTGTCTGAAAGACTCGAGCGGAAAATGCGAAATAATAATGCGGGTGCCAAACGAGTGTCTGAAAGACTCCTCGAGCGGAAAATGCGAAATAATAATGCTTCCGTCCATACAAATTTCTTGTCCTTCTTGAGTAACTGTGTTATAGGTTTTGCCACAGTCGAGAATCCTTCAATAAATCTCCTGTAATATCCGGCCATTCCTAGGAAACTCCGCACATCTGTAACATTCACGGGTGGCTTCCAGTCCAGTATGGCCTTGACTTTTTCTGGGTCTACGGCCACGCCTTCTTGGTTCAGTATATGGCCCAAGAAACCAACTTGTCTTAGCCAAAATTCGCATTTGCTAAATTTGGCGTACAACTGATGTTTCCTCAATTCTCCCAAAACAATTCTGAGGTGCTCAGCATGTTCTTCTGGTGTCCTTGAGTAAACCAGAATGTCGTCAATGAATACCACCACAAATTTGTCCATGAATTTCATGAATACTTTGTTCATGAGGTGGACGAAATATGCGGGGGCGTTCGTTAGTCCAAAGGCATCACTGTAAACTCGTACAACCCATATCTGGAAGTGAAAGCTGTCTTGGGAATATCTTCCGTTCGTACCTTCAATTGGTGATATCCCGATCTCAAATCAATTTTCGAGAATACCTTGGCCTGTGCGAGCTGGTCAAACAAATCATTTATTCGTGGCATCGGATATTTGTTTTTGATGGTGACCATATTGAGGGCTCGATAGTCTATGCACAGCCTTAGTGTCCCATCCTTCTTTTTGGCGAACAACACAGGCGAACCCCATGGTGAGGAGCTGGCTCGAATAAATCCTTTGTCCAACAATTCCTTTATCTGCTTCTTTAACTCCACCAATTCTGAGGGTGCCATTCTATACGGCTTCTTATAAATGGGAGCGGTGCCAGGTGCTAGTTCGATGCTGAATTCGATCTCTCGGTCTGGTGGCATGCCTGGTAGTTCTTCCGGGAACACATCAGGGAACTCGCATACCACTGGCACTTTTCTTAATTCTGCGATGTCCATCTTGTTCAGTTTTGGTTTCTGTGATCGTGGCCTTTCTTGAGCGGAAACTCTTATAGTCTTGCCGTGATGGTGAGTGAGAATCACTGTCCGATTGAAACAGTCGATGAATCCTTTGTTGGTGGTTAACCAGTCCATTCCTAAAATGACATCCAGTCCTTTACTTTCCAACACGATGAGATTCGCGTGGAATGGTAGTCCTTCGAACTCAATGACCACTCCTTGGCAGTAACCCTGAGCAATTTGCTTATTTCCGGGGGACTTGATGATCATAGATTTTTCCAAGGGAAGTATCGGAAAACCGTGTTGTGAAACAAAACTCTTCGAAACAAACGAATGGGAAGCTCCAGAATCAAACAAAACCGTGGCAGGTACTGTGTTGACAGGGAACGTACCGAGCACGATGTCTGGGGCATTCTGCGCTTCTTCCCTGGTCACATGGTTCAGGTGACCCTTCCTGTGGTTGCTGCTGGGGTTGAAGTTGTTGCGCTTGGGGGCTGGATTGTTCCCACCATTGTTCGGCTTGGGTGCCGTGTCTCTTGGCTTCGGGCACTGTTTAGCATAATGCCCTTGTTGACCACAAGCATAGCAGGTGACCCCTGGACGGTATGTGAACTCCTTGTCTCTGGCATGAAATTGTCCGACGGGTCTTGGCTCAGTAGTCGTGGATCTCCTCGTGTCTGTCCTTGGGACCTCAGTCTTGCCTCGGTTGCTGCGGGCAAGAGTCGTCTTGTCCCTCTTCCGCTTGCGGATATCTTCCAGACTACGGCGCTCATTCTCCAGGGTGATGGCCTTGTCCACCAGCGTCTTAAAATCCGGAAAGGTGTGTACAATCAGTTGGCATCTTAATGCTGGTGCCAGGCCGTCCAGGAATTTTTCCATCTTCTTGTTTTCTGTCATGTGCTCGTCGTAGGCATAACGAGACAGTTGGGTAAACTGGCCGTTGTATTCTGTGACGGACATGCCTCTTTGCTTCAGGTCATCAAACTCTCTCTTCTTGATCTTTAGGATGCTCCTGGGAATGTGTGCCCCACGGAAGCCTTCCTTGAATTCTTCCCAGGTGATGTTGTGTTCCCTGGGGTGCATGTGTAGGAAGTTTTCCCACCATGCTGCGGCTGCTCCAGTAAGGTAGTGTGGTGCATAAAGCACCTTCTCATGATCTGAGCACTGAGCGATAATCAGTTTCCTTTCAATCTCGCGAAGCCAATCATCGGCTTCCAGTGGCCTGTCGGTGTGAGCAAAAGTTGAGGGGCGAGTCTTCTGTAACTCAGATAACTTGGAATGTGGTTGATAGGGTTCACGGTGGTTTCCCATATTGATGACATGGTTCATCATCTCCTGGTGCTGTTGCTGGCTTTGCTCGAAGAGACGGCATACTTGAGATAGTGCCGCTTCGCTGTCCTGTTGGCTGGACTGACCCTGAGTGAAATTGTTGCTGGTCTGTGTTCCGTAAACCTCTTCTGGCTGATTGGGCATAGAGCGAGTCCATGGGCGAGACATTTTTCCAGTCTGGGGTATCATTTGCAAAACCCATGAGAAAAACTATGTAGCGCAGGAAAACTCTTGCAAGGGTAACAATCAAAAAGGCTTCTAGGTTTTCAAAGAAACACAAATGATTTTCACGGAGAAGAAGTGCTTAACACAAATCTTACATGCGAAAGCAAACACAAGATACAGCACTCAGGTTGTGCGTACACAATCCTGACATGTTATTTAAAACTAGCGTACTACTCCGGAAGGCAGCAAACACACCAACACAAACTAGCGTACAGATAAAAACAACACATCATACAAGCAGGCATAACACGCGGCTACTCGGTGCTCTCAGTCGGAGATGGTGAAGATCTCCTTCCCCTTGCCGATGGCAAGGCTCAGCGGTCCAGGAGAATCAACCTCCTCCTCTCTAGCTGGCTCCTGGCGTGCGACGCTGCGCGGCGGTGATGGTGCGGGGGCGACTGGTGGTAGAGCGCGTGCGGCAGGCGGTGCGGCTCTGACTGGAGTAGGAGCGATGACTCGGTCGAACTCCTCAGTGGTAGGCAGACGGCGAGCAGTGGCCAAAACGGCCGGTGCATACGAGGCTGAAGACGAGACGAATGTCAGAGGCGGCGCCGTGTGGAGAAGCTCCTTCCTGCTGGCAGGACCGCCCCGGACTAAGTCCATGCGGGCAGCCACAAGATCATCTACGAGGTTGTCGAAAGACTCCTCCAGAGCCTTGAGATACTCCACAACCATCTCGATGGCTTCATCTCGCTCTCCCCGATGGCAGGCGAACGCATAGTGGCTGGTGTAAGGCACATGGCATGGGAGGTAGCGGTAGCGACGAGTCTTCATCGTAGGAAGGATGTCCCGAAGGCGAGCTATCGCCTCACGGGCAGCCATCTGCATGGCATGCCTCTCCGTAGGCATGGCCCTTCCCGTAAAACGGAAGTGGCGTGCAGCTGAACGTCCTCCCTTGAACTGCACCACAGCCTGGTGCATAGACACGTCGTCACTGAGCTTGTGCTGATAGAGTGTGAACTCCGGGCGAGCTGCTGGCCCGATCGCGAGCTTGGTGATGGAGACGAGGAGCTTGACAAACCCCTCGGGCACGTTGGTGAACACTCGATTCTCACAGCTGCTGCCAGCCATCTACAAAAGTAGGCAAAAATTCTGAGTAGTCATGTCATAAATTTTATGATGACCAACAGAAAATAGCTACAATTGCAAAATGCTGAAAAAGCACAAAAGACGCTAATAACCGATTAGCGATCGCACCTAGTGGCTTCCTACAGTCAGCCTGGCTCTGATACCAAGCTTGTCACGACCGGTTTTTCAATAAAATAATTATTGAGAGACCAATCCCTTTTACGGACCAGCGAAGAAGAATTCCTTCTCACTGGTAGACAATAATCTTGGTCACAGAAGAAAAATACCAGGAGTACTAAATATAACACAAGGTTGAGCAGAGACTGCCCAATAATTTATTACAGGCACGCCGATAAAACAATACGGCGGATAGGGTGGCAAACTTCTAACTCACGATAATAACGGTGGTGGAAATATCATCGCGAAGCGAGTGATATGATTCCAGAAGACTACAACTCATCGAGCGTCGGAGTGAGGCTCGAGGAGACTTATTGCGGGTGGCGGAAGCGTAAACAACATAAGTGACCAATATCCGGGATCGCGCAGGACTGACTGGGACTCCTCTAGGCATCGGACGCGCTATCAAACTCTTCATCCAAGAGATCGCCTTCGTCAACATCTGGCCAAATCAACAAGCCAGGTGAGTACTATGAAAGTACTCGCAAGACAGTTCGGACATAAGGTATAACAAATGTAAACATGAAGCACATGAATAAGTTAACCAGTGCGATTAGACATAAATAAATACTGGGTGCCAAGCGAGGGTCTGAATGACGCCTCGAGCGGAAACTGCAGAATAGTAATACTGGTGCCAAACGAGTGTCTGAAAGACTCCTCGAGCGGAAAATGCGAAATAATAATGCGGGTGCCAAACGAGTGTCTGAAAGACTCCTCGAGCGGAAAATGCGGAATAATAATGCGGGTGCCAAACGAGTGTCTGAAAGACTCCTCGAGAGGTAAATGCAGAATAATAATGCCACAGTCGGGCGTCGGGGCGACACCACATAAAGGGCTTATAACAGAAAGTAAAGACAGTGCATGCCGCAGTCGGACGTCTGAGCGACATCACATAAAGGGCTTATATCGAAAGTGAGAAACGAGTACACGCCACAGTCGGACGTCTGCGCGACGTCACCTAAAGGGCTTATATCACATCTCATTATTACAACAGTTCGGAGACATAAATTATCACAAGCATGAGACACAAAATAAAGTTAGTCCATCCACTGGAATAACAATAAATCTGAAATTTTACCACTTGAGCTTGTTCACCGGGGACAAGTTTTTCACACGGATAGATATGGATATAATGTTTACACTACTGATCATGGATACGATGATTTGGAAAGAATTGACTCTGCAGAGTTTGTACTTAACCACAGCCAACGGATTTCAGTAGTCACGGGGACTAGTTCCGTCTGCGGTGTTTTGGAGGAAACACGTCTAACCAGTACACACCCAATTCAACCATCCGAAGCCAGGGATCACCCTCGGCGACGTTCAAGAAAAACCTTGAGACGGGGAGGCTACAACCTCGCGTAGCATGGGATCAAATTTATATACGCGCGCTCTAAGGGGGTGCCCCCCCTCTCGGTCCCAACCGGAAACACCCATGCCCCCTGACCGAATGACTGGCTTTAATCCTGGGCCAAGGTACCATCATCCCGGCCTCTCTGTTTGGTGTGTACACGGAAAGAGGTTACCAACTTACTAAACCGCATCCTGGCAATGAGACATGTGGTAGCACGGAAAGGGGAAGGGACGGTAACACGGCTCCAACCATGTTAACGTCGGAAAAGTCGGATGACGCAAGGCTGGCATGCTACAACAGTACCACCTTGCTGCCCTTCATGTCACCACATGATTAGGCCATCTCTCATCAGAGATCATCGCAACTTTGGAACATGCGGGAAAAGATCGATAACGTGGCTCCAACCACGTTAACGTCGAAGAAAGTCGGATGGCGCAAGGCTGGCATGCTACAACAGTACCACCTTTCTGTCCTTCATGTCACCACATGATTAGGCCACCTCTCAACAGAGGTCATCGCAACTTTGGGACAACCGGGTCGTTGCCGTACAAGCAACGAGGTTTTTACCGACACTCATATGCCACACACAAACTCTCACGTGAACATGCAAAACACCTGTCATATCAAATGTTCAAAACATGCTTGCCTGGTTCGGAGAAGTCGGAGTCTAGCTCGACGAAGTTCGCGGCTCCGTCACCCCTCCCGGAACCTACGGCAAATCACGAAACTTTTCCAATTATTTTTCAAATAAATCCCATAAAAAACTAGACAAAATTTGAAGATTGTCAGAAAAAGAATCACTCAAAAATACCTTTTTATTAAAAAGTTATAAAGGTTTCTGTCCAGGGACTTATCTGTAATGAAACAGAAAAGTTCCAGGGTTTTAACTGAGAAAACAGAAAACGCTTCGGCTGGGAATGCGCAAGCGCAAAGGAGGAAACGTATTTTGCCCGAAGGCGCCAACAGAAAACGGTTCGCGAATAAAAGAACAGAGGCTGACATGCGTGGTCCACATGTCAGGTTTGAAAAGCTCGCCGGCGCCCGAAGACTGCGGTGGACGCCGGCGTCGAACCACGGCGAGTTAGGAGAAACGGAGGGTACCAAGAGCTTCAGCGTCCTCTTCCGCGTCGGTGGGTGGTGGACTCGTCCAACGGGGAGCACTATGTCGACGGCGACACTTTCTCCGGCGGACGGTGGCTCGGGTGAGGATGGGGAACTCCGGTGGAGGGCTGCAAGCTACAAATTGAGGCGCGGGTCAGAACGAGGGATGCAAGGTGAGGCTACTGGCACGAGAATGGAGGCGGAGGAGCACACACGGGGGCGAATCGGGCTGGATCCCGTGGCGGGTCGCGGCGGCCGGAGTCGAGGAAGGAGACCTCCTCGGGGCTCTTCCAGTGGCTAGGCGTGCTCTAGGGGGAGTGCAGGGCTGGTGGGTGCTCGAGTTGAAGCTCGGGGCCCCTATTTATAGGCAGATCGACGGGATGGCCGTGAACGGTGAATCTCCGGCGAGCGATTACGGCGGAGCAGTGGGTTGGCAGGGGGTTTGAGCGGTCGGGCAGCATCAGTGGATGTTACTGGACTCGATTTGCAGCTAAACGGGGTCGGTCTTGGCGTAATGGCGTCGGTCCACGGTGAGGTGACCGCACGGGCTCAACGGCGGCAGAGAGCGCGCTCCGCGCCCTGCGGTTCACGACGAGAGCGGCAGCGCGTTCGGGGGAGTGGAAGGCCACGCGGCGAGCTCCGGTGGTTTGGGCGGCGCTGGGTGGCGTCGTCGGCGCCGTGTCTCCCGCTGGCGCCCGCAAAGCCGCCGCCGGCGTTGGTCACGGGGTGGCGCACCTTCTGCTGCTCGTCGCCGACGCCCGCAAGGTGCCAGGCACTCGTGCGGTGCAGGAACAAGGGGGCGAGGACGAGGAGCAAGGCGACGCGGTGGCACTGGCGAGATCGATGTCCATCTCTGAAGAAAACGACAGTGAGCACTGAACTGAATCTCTGAACTTTCTGAACTTTGACAAAGACAGTGCACTGCAGGTGTTCGACAGAAGGTTTTGGCTATGAGATAAATTTTTCTGGAGCTGTAACTTGGTGAGATGATCACTCAAAGCACCCAGGGGCTGCCTGAATTTACTTGGAATTTTTGGAGAAGGTTTTGAATGAATTTCACCAAATTTGCCAAATCTGGTCCAAACTTGCAGCAGGTGTAGTTTGAAATTTTTGAACTGAAGACTAGTGGATCTTCATGGTTCCAGGTTGAGGGTTCAAAGGACTAGGAGGGGAAAGAAGTTTGGTGGTAAAAGTTCAAACAGAAAATGGAGTTCCTTTGTAAATCTCCAAGTGGTAGAATAGAAGGCAGAAATTTGTTTGAATGAAATTTGAATGGGAATAATCACATGGGGAGGTTCAACTTGCTGGATTAGGTGTAAAACATGATCCAAAGGTGAGGGAAGGATTTGGGGAGAGGATTTGCACAAATGTCATGGTAAGAAGGAATAGTTGAAAGTGGCAAAGGACTTTCCAAAAGCCATAGTGCAAATTCAAAAAGATTTTCAGAAGTTATTTTCCCAAATGAAAAACATTTTGTCTTGAGTCCAAATGAAAAGTAAGAACTTCCAAGACCAAAGGCAGATCTTGGGTGAATCCAAACAAAACTTTTGCCATAAGGAAAAATATATGAGAGGGAGAGTTCTCTTAAAGAAAAATTTAAATTGCTCCCCTCAAGTCAAAATAGAAATCTTTTTTGAAAAATCCAAATAAAAACTTGGGTGTCACAAGAACCCGGTGTTACCTATATTTTTGGATATCCCGGAGTACCCGTGTGATCATCCGATGGACCGCCACCCAGACTCAAAGGGATCATGAGATTTTTCATGCTAGAAACTTCCGTGTGCAGCCACAAGCTATTATGGGCTCTAGCATAGTTGATTACGTCGTGCGAACTCTTACAGTGGTAGACTAGCAGATGTACGGGAAAAGTAGGTGTAACTGTCTACCCATCGTAAGGTGCTAACGCTTCTGAAAGACTATGTCTCGGTCATCCGTTTCTCAAACACCATGTAGTGCGAGAAATCAAGCGGAGGCGATCGAGTCTTGTGGGGAAAAGTGCGCAAACCTCTGCAGAGTGTACAATCTAATCATGGTTAGCCGTGTCCCCGGTTATGGACATCTTGAGTATCTAGTTCTTGGATTATCATGTGAATCTCATCATCATGTTACTTAATTTAATTTGATTGGGTTAATCACGTTCTTAATTGGGATTGAGTTGGAGGTACCTTCTCAATGTTTAACAACCACCATGATAGTTAAATAAAATTTATTCCTTTATGGTAGGGAAAAATTGGCTTTTCGCAAAACTGTAACCATAGAGCTTTCCACCAGCCAAATATGCATGTAGTGATAGCATTATTCTGTTCATTACTCTCTATGTGTTACATTGCCAGCATATTCCATGTGCTAACCCGTTTTCGG
Organism: Triticum aestivum; assembly: GCF_018294505.1. Taxonomy (NCBI): domain Eukaryota; kingdom Viridiplantae; phylum Streptophyta; class Magnoliopsida; order Poales; family Poaceae; genus Triticum; species Triticum aestivum. Next base: position 530,961,430 of record NC_057802.1, on the reverse strand, counting down.
GCTGCAACGTATCATGTTGCAGACTTTTCAGACGACGAGTAAGGTGCCATAGGTCGTGGTCTTATACTTAGTGATGCCGTTGGAGTTGATGGACTCACTTCATCTTCCAAGCCTTCCGCTGTTATCGTTTTAGATGGCCTTAAGCCGTATTTATTGTATTAAGTTCTCTTTTGAGACATTCGATGTAATAAGTGTGTGATTGCTACTCTGTTATAAATCCTTCAAGTATTGTGCGTGTCAGCATTACCGATCCAGGGATGACACTGATGCAAAGAGACTAGACTGTTTGAGGTCTGGTCGCTACAAAGGTGGTATCAGAGCACACGCTGACTGTAGGACATGACCACTAAGCTAAAGCCCTAGATCACAACTCTCTTCTCATTTCTAACTCCTCTCCTTTCTTCCACTCTTTTAGGATGGCGGATGCAAGGAACAAGTTCGCCCAACCGGATGAGGATACACCTTTTGGACGACACTTGAAGGAAGTTACTAAGTACCTGAATATCGGAATACCAAGCTTCACAGGAACCTACAATGCCCACTACCAGAAGAGGAGCGCTGGATGATTCAAGTTCAAGTTCCAGGAAGGACGTTCATGCCAGTCACTGAGCCCATAGAGTTTTCCTTTGATGCACCAACCTGGAGTCTAGGAAAGAGCATGGCAGCCCACATCACCATGGGACGCATTGGAGAAGTGTACCACAATGATCTCAAGGATACTATCTATCAGATTTGTGGGCGCCGAGACAAGCAATGGGAGATGATCAGCACCAGGAAGGATAGATCTATTGCAGCTTTCATTCAGGAGTTAAACCAGCACATTCATCGCCAGGAGAACCAGATGTGCGCAGACATGATAGAACTAAAGAAGGCAAAGACAAGGATCATGGAACTGGAGGAAGAACACAAGGCTACACGCGATGGATATGACGAGGGAATCGCAACATTGTTGGAGAAGAATGACGACCTGATAAAGAAGCTAGGAGTTTTCATGGGAGACCCAGCACCAGGAGGAGATGATGACGATTCTACTTGCCCGGAGAACTACATCATCATCGACGACACTGACTCGGACCCCAGTGATGATGATTGGGAGGATGAAGCCGGAGCAGATATCATGGAGTCTTCGACTGAGCAATTTTTCTAGTAGACCACCAAATTAGTAGTAGTATTCCACCATGTATATAGTATAGTCCAAGCACTTTGTAACGATAGTCAGATCGATTGTATGCCTTGTTTGAATTGATTGGAGTGATATGATTGTGTTTATCTCATGTGCATATGGGTAGTGTTTTCCCTCTAGACCTCATTCTATCCTATTTTCTCATCTTTTCTAAACCCATCAGATGCCTCCGAGACGCGACACCGGATTTGTTTTCCCACCGGAGATCACTCAGTTGATTCAGCAGCAGAATGCCCTGATGCAAGCGCTAGTTCAGAACCAAGGCAACAACAACAACAACAACAACAACAACAACAACAACAACAACCCACCACCACCACCACCTGTTGATCACTTAGCCCGTTTTCTTAGGCTGAATCCGCCGGTGTTCTCCAGTAGCACCAAGCCGATTGTGGCAGATGATTGGCTCCGCAAGGTTGGAAGGGAGCTGACCACTGCAGGATGCACAGATGCGGAGAGAGTGCGTTTTGCCGCACATCAGCTTGATGGACCCGCAGCATCATGGTGGGAGAATTACACAGCCACTCACCCCATTGACACCGTCACATGGGACCAGTTTCAGCAAGCTTTCCGTACTGCCCATGTTTCAGCAGGAGCTATGGCCATGAAGAAGCATGAGTTTCGCAACTTACGCCAAGGAGGACGTACCGTTGGCCAGTACGTGGAGGATTTTAGTAAGTTAGCACGTTATGCCCCAGATGACGTTGCTACGGATGCAGCTAAGCAGGAGAAGTTTCTGGAAGGATTGAATGATGAACTGAGCATGCAGTTGATGGTGGCAACTTTTAACAACTACCAGGAGTTGGTAGATAGAGCTCTCATGATTGAAGGGAAGCAACAGCAGATTGAGAGCCGTAAGAGGAAGTATGGACAAGGAAAGTATAGTACAGGAGCTCATCAGAAGCCTCGTTTTACCCCGAACTCGGGAGGACAACTTCAGCATAACCATGGAGGTCACAATCACAATGGAGGGAGCTCGCACAATCATACTGGCCCCAAGAATGGCAATGGGAACGGAGGAAGCAACGGACAGAACCGTACCAACCCATCAACCCTAGCCAAGAAGGATCTAAGCCACGTGACATGCTACAAATGCCAGAAGACCGGACATTACGCCAATGAATGTCCTAAAACCAAGAATGGGAATGGCAATGGAAGCTCGGGGAAGAAGCCGAACCCTTTCAACAGGGGACAGGTGAACCATGTTAATGTGGAGGAGGTTGAAGCACAGCCTGATGCAGTAATAGGTAAGTTTTTTGTTAAGACATTTACTGCAATCGTTCTTTTTGATACTGGTGCATCGCATTCATACATATCAAGGAGATTTGTGGATAAGTTTAAGTTGCCCACTAAAGTTCTTAGAACACCTATGTTAGTAACCTCGCCAGGAGTAGAGTATATGGCAAGCCAAGGATGTTTTCAGATACCATTGGCCATAGGTAGGCATGTTTTCCCCTCAGACCTAATAGTTTTGGAGTCGCAAGGTTTGGATGTGATTTTGGGAATGGATTGGCTATCGATGTATGGAGGAAACATCGATTGCGCCAGTAAGACAATTTTGCTTACTACCCAAGAAGGAAGAAGGATTAAGTATGTATCTCGGCATGTGCCGAAGAGGACTCAAGTGAATTCCTTATCAGGAGTTGTACAGGAGGAAGTGCCAGTGGTGAAGGATTTCCCTGACGTATTTCCAGAGGAGTTGCCAGGCATGCCACCGGATAGAGACATCGAGTTTTTGATTGAGCTTTTGCCAGGCACTGGGCCAATATCTAAGAGACCGTACAGGATGCCCGCTAAGGATTTGGAAGAAATTAAGAAGCAGATTAAGGAGTTACTGGATAAAGGATATATTCGCCCAAGTTCGTCACCTTGGGGATCACCCGTACTTCTAGTGGAGAAGAAAGATGGATCGTTGAGGATGGTTGTTGACTATCATGGATTGAATGAAGTAAAAATCAAGAACAAGTACCCACTGCCGATGATCAATGATCTGTTTGACCGACTACAAGGAGCTAAAGTATTTTCCAAGATTGATTTGCGATCAGGATACCACCAGTTGAAGATTCGAGAGTAGGATATACCCAAGACAGCTTTTACCACAAGGTATGGGCTATATGAGTACACCGTTATGTCATTTGGCCTGACTAACGCACCCGCCTATTTCATGAACATGATGAACAAAGTGTTTATGGAGTTTTTGGATAAGTTCGTCGTAGTGTTCATTGATGATATTCTGGTCTATTCGAAGAATGAAGAAGAGCATAAGGAGCATTTGCGTTTGGTACTTGGAAAGCTCAGAGAACATCAGTTATATGCCAAGTTCAGCAAGTGCGAGTTTTGGTTAAAGGAAGTTGGATTCCTTGGACATGGTATATCCGGAGAAGGAATAGCAGTAGATCCCACCAAGGTTAACACTGTGACAAATTGGGAGTCACCCATGACAGTTGGAGAAATCCGGAGTTTTCTTGGACTCGCAGGATACTACCGGAGATTCATCAAGAATTTCTCGAAGATTGCAAAGCCTATGACGGGGTTGTTGAAGAAGGACACCAAATTCAATTGGACTGAGGAATGTGAGGCTAGTTTCCAGGAGTTGAAGAAACGTTTGGTTACAGCGCCAGTGTTGATTCTGCCAGATCAACGCAAGGACTTGGAGCAGTGCTAATGTAGGAGGGAAGAGTTGTTTCATATGCCTCACGACAGCTTAAACCCCATGAGTTGAATTATGCTACACATGATTTGTAGTTAGCAGCCGTAGTGCATGCATTGAAGACGTGGAGACATTTTCTCATCGGAAACCATTGTGAGATGTACACGGGTCACAAGAGTTTGAAGTACATTTTTACGCAGAAGGAGTTGAATCTCAGGCAAAGGAGATGGTTGGAGCTCATTAAGGATTATGATATGAGATTGCATTATCACCCAGGGAAGGCTAACGTAGTAGCCGATGCGTTGAGCCGCAAGAGCCATGTCAACACACTCATGACCAGAGAGTTACCCAAGGAGTTAGCAGAGGATCTTCGCGAACTATGTTTGGAAATAGTTCCGAGAGGCTATGTAGCAGCATTGGAGATTCAGTCTACTTTGATGGATAAGATCAGAGAAGCTCAAAAGACAGACAAGGAGATTGCATAGATAAAGGAAAGGATGAGTAAAGGAAAAGCCAAGGGATTTCGTGAGGATGAGCACGATACCTTATGGTTTGAGGACCGCGTTTATGTGCCCAATGATCCGGAGATCAGGAAGTTGATCTTGCAAGAGGCCCATGATTCACCATATTCGATTCACCCAAGAAATACCAAGATGTACCAGGATTTAAAGGACAGTTTCTGGTGGACCGGAATGAAGAAGGATATTGCAGAGTATGTAGCAGTTTGTGATGTATGTCAGAGAGTAAAGGCAGAGCATCAAAAGCCAGCAGGATTGCTACAACCATTGCCGATACCCGAATGGAAGTGGGATAACCTAGGCATGGATTTTATCACAGGATTGCCCAGGACTCATTCAGGCTATGACTCGATATGGGTTGTAGTCGATCGTTTGACGAAGGTAGCTCATTTCATCCCAGTAAAGACCACTTATACAAGTGCTAAGTTGGCAAAGATATACATGACCAGGATCGTATGTCTGCATGGAGTTCCGAGGACCATTGTATCAGATAGAGGAACCCAGTTTACTTCAAAGTTTTGGAATCAATTGCACGAAACTTTGGGTACCAGGCTAGAGTTCAGTACAGCCTTTCATCCACAGACAGACGGACAGACCGAGAGAGTCAATCAGATTTTGGAGGACATGCTGAGAGCTTGTGCGCTAGATTATGGATCTAGTTGGGACGACAATTTGCCGTATGCAGAGTTCTCTTACAACAACAGTTATCAATCCAGTTTGAAGATGGCCCCTTTCGAAGCTCTATACGGAAGGAGGTGCAGGACACCGTTGTTGTGGGACGAAGTTGGAGACCGCCAGTTGTTTGGACCAGATTTGATTAAAGAGTCTGAACAGAAAGTAAAGTTGATTCGTGATAGGCTCAAGGTAGCCCAGTCCAGGCAGAAGAGTTATGCGGATTCTAAACGCACGGAGACAGTTAAGGGAAGCGCTTTGGAGTTAAGGGAAAGTTAGCGCCACGTTTTGTAGGACCATACAAAGTCTTGGAGCGTATGGGTGAAGTTGCTTACAAGTTGGAATTGCCCGGAGGATTGTCGGGAGTTCACGATGTGTTCCATGTTTCTCAGCTGAAGAAGTGCCACGCAGAGATGGCTGAGATACCACTGAGAGATGCAGTGCCATTGGAAGCGATTCAGCTGGATAGTGATTTGACCTATGAGGAGAAACCAGTCAAGATTCTCGAATATGCCAGCCGAGTCACCCGCAGCAAGGTTATCAAGTTTTGCAAAGTTCAGTGGAGTCACCATACCGAGGATGAAGCCACCTGGGAGCGAGAGGAAGATCTACGGAAGGACCACTCTCACCTATTTTCTAGCCAACCCGAATCTCGAGGGCGAGATTCATCTTAAGGGGGTAGGTTTGTAACATCCCAAATTTTCAATTTGGAATGTTATACATTAGATCATCATGCATATCATATTTTATTGCATTTTCGTTCACGATCCTTGAAATCCTAAGCAACTCAAGGACCCTCGGAGAGAGTTGGGGATTTCCCGGTTTTCATATTTGATTTTTTTATCAAATATTGAAACGAGGATTTTGCTTTTAATTATTTTTCTCTCCGAAAAATATTTCATATTAAAATATATGAGAGGAGATAATATGACTTCTCCAAAATAATGGAAATATTGGAGGAAAAATATTAAAATCAAATATTTGATTTTATTTGGATTTTATTGCAATTTTATTTGCATTAGAAAAGTTGCACGTTTTCAAAATTGCATTTTAGGGCCAAGAAAATGTTCATCTCGTTCTAAATATTTTATTTAGACGGTGAAAATTTGTTTTGGAATTTTTATATTTTTATTTTATTTTTCTAGGTTTTATTTTCTGTTCGGCAGAATTGTTTTAAAAAAAACTTCCAGCACCCGACTGGGTCGAGGCCCAGCCGAGCCGGCCCATCTCCCCCGCCCCGCCGTCTCCCACCTGGAGACCGCGCGCGGCCGTCGCCGACTCGGACCGGAGTCCGAGCCGGACTCCTCCTTCCCCGCCGCCTTGCCCCCTCCTCCAAGCCGCCCCTCTCCCTCTTAAATACCCCCCCCCCCGGACCCCCGCCACCACCACCAACCCCGCCGCCTGCAGCCCCGTCACCGCAGCCGCGCCGCTGCCTCTGCCGCGCTTCTCGGTTTGTCTATTTAGCGGACGTTCGTCCGTTTGTTCGTTTTAACGAACGGTTTTCGCCAGATAGTACAGACAACGAACGTTCGTTCGTTAGCCTGTTCGTCAGTTTTCTTTTCTTCGGATTTTTCCGTGATTATTTTCGATCGCGATTTCTGATCTGATTTTCGTTTCAGTTTATCTTTTCGCTCGTTTATCGGAATCAGGCGATTCAAGCGCCTGGATCTTCGTCTCGATACACTCTTTCTATTTAACCAACTTGAACAAGATTTTGGTACTGTAAAATTTGACTTAGGTCCAGATTAGTAAATGAAGCTTGTTTCGTTCGCCGTTTGAGTTTCGTTGCTTCGTTCGATTTGATTCTTTTTGCAAACCGGAGTTCTTAAGTTGAACTTTCTGGTTAGATCTCTTATTTTGAGTTTTATCCGTGCACCCTTGCTTGATTGCTTATGTATGTATTATTTGTTTGCGATAGAGTACCCGGAGTGCGAAGCGTGCTACTATGAGTCTCTAGGTTTCACGGATCATCAGCAAGTCAAGTAACACTTTGATCATACCTCTTTACCACCCAGTTTTATTGCATTAGATCAATCCTCAAACTATTGCATGATTAGGATCTGATTAAAATGTGGTTTTTGGGAAGTAGTTGAGGTAGTACCTATTGCCCTGTTTATATCAAACCATTGGGAGTTACTTCTACGTTTGCTTATATTGCTATGCTATGCTCGTAGACGTGGATTGGGTTTGAGTGAATTTTTCCATGACAGATGTGAGATTGTTAATTAATGGTTCAACTTAAGGTGGCTACTTTAATTTACATCTGGGTGGATTGAGGCACTTGGAGAACCCAGTGTTGCCTGTATTTTCGGATATCCCAGAGTACCCGTGTGATCATCCTATGGACCGCCACCCAGACTCAAAGGGATCATGATATTTTTCATGCTAGAAACTTCCGTGTGCAGCCACAAGCTATTATGGGCTCTAGCATAGTTGATTAAGTCGTGTGAACTCTTACAGTGGTAGACTAGCAGATGTAGGGGAAAGTAGGTGTAACTGTCTACCCATCGTAAGGTGCTAACGCTTCTGAAAGACTATGTCTCGGTCATCCATTTCTCAAACACCATGTAGTGCGAGAAGTCAAGCGAAGGCGATCGAGTCTTGTGGGGAAAAGTGCGCAAACCTCTGCAGAGTGTACAATCTAATCATGGTTAGTCGTGTCCCTGGTTATGGACATCTTGAGTATCTAGTTCTTGGATTATCATGTGAATCTCATCATCATGTTACTTAATTTAATTTGATTGGGTTAATCACGTTCAATTGGGATTGAGTTGGAGGTACCTTCTCAATGTTTAACAACCACCATGATAGTTAAATAAAATTTATTCCTTTGTGGTAGGGAAAAATTGGCTTTTCGCAAAACTGTAACCATAGAGCTTTCCACCAGCCAAATATGCATGTAGTGATAGCATTATTCTGTTCATTACTCTCTATGTGTTACATTGCCAGCATATTCCATGTGCTAACCCGTTTTCGGGCTGCAACGTATCATGTTGCAGACTTTTCAGACGACGAGTAAGGTGCCATAGGTCGTGGTCTTATACTTAGTGATGCCGTTGGAGTTGATGGACTCACTTCATCTTCCAAGCCTTCCGCTGTTATCGTTTTAGATGGCCTTAAGCCGTATTTATTGTATTAAGTTCTCTTTTGAGACATTCGATGTAATAAGTGTGTGATTGCTACTCTGTTATAAATCCTTCAAGTATTGTGCGTGTCAGCATTACCGATCCAGGGATGACACTGATGCACAGAGACTAGACTGTTTGAGGTCTGGTCGCTACAGATATGAGGAGAATAAGGAGTGGAAAGACCCTAAGCTTGGGGATGCCCAAGGAACCCAAGGTAATATTCAAGGAAGACTCAAGCGCCTAAGCTTGGGGATGCCCCGGAAGGCATCCCCTCCTTCGTCTTCAAAACTATCGGTATACCTTACTCGGAGCTATATTTTTATTCGTCACATGATATGTGTTTTTGCTTGGAGCGTATTTTCATTTTTACTTGTTGTTTGAATAAAATCATTGGATCTGAAATATTGAATGAAAAAGAATCCTCCCATGGCTAGTTAATTATTTGACTACTCAGTGTTCTTCACTCATATCTTTTGGAATAGTTTGTCATGTACTCATGTGCTTCACGAATATCCTATGAGTAAATGGTTGAATGAATTGAATGTCATAAATCTGAATTTATATATGTTTCATATTCTTATAGCATGGGGAGTAATGACTTCACACATAATAAGTATAGGCAGTAAACTCATTAAAAATTAGCAAACATAGAATTGGTCACTTGAACAATTCATGAAAGAGTATTGAAGGAAGAGAGATTTCACATATAAATATACTATCTTGGACATCTTTTGTAATTGTGAGCACTCATTAAAATATGACATGCTAAAAGGTTGATGTTGGATAAGGAAGACAACGTAATGGGTTATGTCTTCTTATATCCGAAATAAAGTATATTGTCATGGATCATCCAACATGCCGAGCTTGCCTTTCCCCCTTATGCTAGCCAAAATCTTTATACCAAGTAGAGATACTACTTGTGCTTCCAAATATCCCTTAAACTAGTTTTGCCATGAGAGTCCACCATACCTACCTATGGATTGAGTGAGATCCTTCAATTAAGTTGTCATCGGTGCATGCAATAAAAATTGCTCTCTAAATATGCATGATCTATTAGTGCGAAGAAAATAAGCTTTATACGAACTTGTGATAGGGAAGAAATAAAATTGACGGACTGCATAATAAAGGTCTTTATCACAAGAGGCAATATAAAGTGACGTTCTTTTGCATTAAGATTTTGTGCATCCAACCATAAAAGCGCATGACAACCTCTGCTTCCCTCTGCAAAGGGCCTATCTTTTACTTTTATCTTCTACCTTATGCAAGAGTCATGGTGATCATCACCTTCCCTTTTTACACTTTTTCCTTTGGCAAGCACTTTGTGTTGGAGCGATCCGGATATATATATATATATATATATATATATATATATATATATATCTACTTGGATGTAGGTTTTCATGAGTTATTATTGTTGACATTGCCCTTGAGGTAAAAGGTTGGGAGGCGAAACTATAAGCCCCTATATTTCTCTGTGTCCGATTAAAACTTTGAACCCATAAATATCACATGAGTGTTAGCAATTGTGAAAGATTAAATGATAGTTGAGTATGTGGAGTTTGCTGAATCAAAGCTCTGACATAGACCCTTCCTGAAAATAAGATGAATTGCAATTGTTTGATGACTAAGAGCATTGTTTGTTAGTTTTCAACAAAGTTTATGATCTACTCCCTCCGTTCGGAATTACTTGTCGTAGAAATGGATGTATCTAGACGTATTTTAGTTCTAAAGACATCCATTTCCGAGACAAGTAATTCCGAACGGAGGGAGTATACTTTAGCATGTGAATAGCTTGTTACTTGATCATGAAAAGTGTTATGAGATGAGCTACTGTTATGACATGTATTGATGCTAGAAAAAGTGATTGAAATTATCATTGATCAAACTTGTGCAACTGCTAGCATTCACACTTCATAAATTATTTCTTTTATCATTTACTTACTGGAGGACGAGTAGGAATTAAGCTTGGGGATGTTGATACGTCTCCAACGTATCTATAATTTATGAAGTCTTCATGCTATTATATTATCAACCTTGGATGTTTTATATGCATTTATATGATTTTTGGGACTAACCTATTAACCTAGAGCCCAGTGCCAGTTTCTGTTCTTCGTTGTATTACAATATCGCCGAAAAGGAAAACCAAAACGGAGTCCAATTGACCTGAAACTTGACGAAGCTTATTTTTGGACCAGAAGAAGGCCACAGAGTCAAAGAGTTGGGCCGGAAGAGTCTCGGGCTGCCTACGAGGGTGGGGGCGCGCCCACCCCCCTGGGCGCGCCTCCCTGCCTCGTGGACAGCCCAGAGACCCCCCTGACTTGTTCTCGACGCCAACACCTCTCATATATACCCAAACTTCTAGAAAGAAACCTAGATCAGAAGTTCCGCCGCCGCAAGCCTCTGTAGCCACGAGAAATCAATCTAGGCCCTCTCTGGCACCCTGCCGGAGGGGGCCATCATCACCGGAGGCCATGGAGGAGGGGAATCATCACCGCGGTGATCGTCTTCATCAACATGACCATCATCATCACCATCCTCATCTCTTTTAAGCGGTCCACTCTCCCGCACCCCGCTGTAATCCCTACTTGAACATGGTGCTTTATGCCACATATTATGATCCAATGATGTGTTGCCATCCTATGATGTTTTGAGTAGATATCCTTTGTCTTTGGGTTGATTGATGATCTAGATTGGTATGAGTTGTATGTTTTATTTTGGTGTTGTCCTATGGTGCCCTCCGTGTCGCGCAAGCGTGAGGGATTCCCGTTGTAGGGTGTTGCAATACGTTCATGATTCGCTTATAGTGGGTTGGTGAGTGACTGAAACACAAACCCGAGTAAGGGGGTTGTTGCGTATGTGAATAAAGAGGACTTGATGCTTTAATGCTATGGTTGGGTTTTACCTTAATGATCTTTTGTAGTTGCGGATGCTTGCTAAAGTTCCAATCATAAGTGCATATGATCCAAGTAGAGAAAGTATGTTAGCTTATGCCTCTCCCTCATATGAAATTGCAATGACGACCATTCGACTTGTTAACAATTGCCTAGGACAATTCCGCACACCGATCCATCATTATTCCACACTCGCTATTTATAATATTTAGTAATATATTGTAACTTTATGATAACAACACCTACTTTTATGTTTTAGCTCTCCGATATCATGCAAAGTTATCCTCTTCATACCCACAACGTAGTTTTATTTCTCGTTTCTAGTTGGAAGCAAACGTTCGGTGTACGTAGAGTCGTATCAGTGGCAGATAGGACTTGAGAGAATATTGATCTTACCTTTAGCTCCTTGTGGGTTCGACACTCCATACTTACCACTTCCACCTTTGGAAATTGCTACGATGATTCCCTGCACTTGGGGATTATCAATAGCAGTAGCGCCCTTTGTGACAACGCGCTACTGCTAAGTAGCAGTAGCGCCTCCTTTTAACAAGAGCTACTGATAAGCTTTTGTGTATAAGGTTTTCCCTAGTAGTGTGGGGTCGTCATCGAAGACCTCTGGGGAGCTGGCCAGCATGCCAGCGTCTATCGGCATGGTAGGAGGGCGGCAATCTTGTGATTCTGCTTCGTCGAGAGGCTCTCCTACAACAAGTTAGCTCTCGTGGTCATGGTGGATGTGGTGCACGGAAGGCGGATGTGGTAGCCGGTGTGTTTGCCTTGAAATAGCGGACGCCGGTGAGGCCAAGCGTTTGAGTGTGTCAATGTGCAGGTAGTGGATTGGTTTCTCGGCCGGCTTGCCTGTTTAATGCCGGCAGACGGATGGATGGGCATTGAACAGACACTGTAGATATCTGTCATGTCTCGTCCAGTAAATGTCTCTACGACATTGAACATGCGTAGATACCGGGGACGCGACATGGCCGGTGCCCTTGGTTGGCAAGCAACTTCCATGTCGGCACCAGGGAGAGGTCATGTCCGCTCTGGGTTGGCGTCAGTGCAAAGTGAATGCTCTAGAGCGGCACGAAAGCGGGCACTTGGAGTTGTGTGGGAAAGAGTGCGGGCGAGGGAGAGGGTTTTGGGTGAGCCAGGTTTGTCGGAATGGGGTGTGGCCACAGTCTGGACACCTGCAAAGCCCCTCTGATTTGCATTCGATTTGCAGGAAAAAGGATGTTCGGACTTGCTAGCGGATGGACACAGGACCGTGTTGGATGGCAGAACATGTCTGAACCGCGCGGTTCGAACGTATGCGGACGATTTAAGGGTCAATGTTAAAGATTCCCTTAGGGCATTTTCAACACCGTGCCGCAAACCAAACTCATTGTCCGTCTACGGACGTGTTTGGACGTATTCATGAACATGGATACGAGAGTCGGTCATCTAACCGCATGCCCTAAACATCCGCATGTATTTCAAACATAAATTAATCAAACCGGACGAATTCGGTGCAAACCGAACAATTTTCATGCAATGCAGGCCTAATCATTCAAAGTTTGACATATACTACAGATAAAGTGGATAAGTTCAGCTCCATCACCACCACTCCTTCCTTATCCATCGCGGTCTATGATAACCCACAAGTATAGGGGATCAGAACAGTTTTCGAAGGTAGAGTATTCAACCCAAATTTATAGATTTGACACAAGGGGAGCCAAAGAATATTTGTAAATATTAGCAGTTGAGTTGTCAATTCAACCACACATGGAGATTAAATATCTGCAGCAAAGTGATTAGTAGCACATCAATATGATAGTTTGATAGTAGTAGTAACGGTAGCAGTGGTAACGGTAACAACAGTAAAAAAATTGTAGCAGTTGTAACAATAGCAAGAGCAATAGTAACTTAGCAAGAACAATATGTGGAAAACTCATAGGAATTGGATCGGTGAATTCGTTGGATGATATTCATCATATAATAGTCATAATCTAGGGCAACACAGAACTAGCTGCAATACATAAATATAATGTAGGCATGTATTCTGTAAACAGTCATACGTGCTTATGGAAAAGAACTTGCATGACATCTTTTGTCCTACCCTCCCGTGGCAGCGGGGTCCATAAGGAAACTAAGGCATATTAAGGCCTCCTTTTAATAGAGTACCAGAATACTGTCACACTGGGGTTTACGGATCATTACACGTAATAGGTGCATATGACTTGCAAGATCGGATCTAGACAAAGATATACTGGTGAAAACATAAACGGTTCAGATATGAAATCATGGCACTCAGGCCCTAGTGACAAGCATTAAGCATAGCAAAGTCATAGCAACATCAATCTCGGAACATAGTGGATACTAAGGATCAAGCCCTAACAAAACTTACTCGATTACATGATGAATCTCATCCAACTCGTCACCAACTGGCGAGCCTACGAAGGAATTACTCACTCCCGGTGGGGAGCATCATGCAATTGGTGATGAAGGAGGGTTGTTGATGACGAAGACCGAAGATTCCCCTCTTTGGAGCCCCAAACGGGCTCCAGATCTGGCCTCCGGATGAAGAACAAGAGGCGGCGGCAGCTCTATATCGTGAAACTCGATGAAACTTCCTCTCTTATTTTTCTCCAAAAATAGGAATTTATAGTGATGGAATTAGGGTCAGCGAAGCCCGGGCGCGCCTGGGGTTGGCGCACCCTGGTGTCTTGTGGCCAGCCAGGGCACCCCCTCCGGTGGTTCTTGGTTCCAATATTTTTTATATATTCTGAAATAACTCTCCAAAAAGTTTTGTCCCATTCTGAGAAGTTTTATTTCTACACAAAACAACACCATGGTAGTTCTGCTGAAAACAACGTCAGTCCGGGTTAGTTTCATCCAAATCATGCAAATTAGAGTCCAGAACAAGAGCAAAAGCGTTAGGAAAAGTAGATACGATGGAGACGTATCAACTCCCCCAAGTTTAACCCATTGCTTGTCCTCAAGCAATTCAGTTGACAAACTAAAAATGATAAAGAAAACCTTTTACGAACTCTTTTGTTCTTGTTTACATATATATGCTTAAATGGCACATAGGTTTTCAGCAAAGATCATGACTAACCATGTCAACAATAACACTTAGAAATTATATTAACTCATATCAATGGCATAAGCAACTAGCGAGCAATAATAAAATATCTCTAATGCCAACATTTTGCCAAAACAATCATGATATAATATGACAACAATGGTATCTCGCTAGCCCTAGGCCTTGTTTCGAAGAATTGCAATACCATTCATGCTTAGTTTATCATTTGCTACCTTGTTATTTTTATTATTTCATATTTCAAAAACCTATATCTACTGTCCATACTACACTTGCATCATCATCTCTTCAACGAACTAGTGCACCTATACAATTTACCATTGTATTGGGTGTGTTGGGGACACAAGAGATTTGTTGTATTTGATTGCAGGGTTGTTTGAGAGAGACCATCTTCATCCTACACCGCACACGGATTGATAAACCTTAGGTTATCCACTTGAAAGGAATTTGCTGCTATCTTACAAAACTCTGCGCTTGGAGGCCCAACAGAGTCTACAAGAATAAAGTTGCGTAGTAGACATCAAGCTATTTCTGGTGCTGTTGCTGGGAAGGTGAGTGCTTGAAGGTATATATTTAGATATTGCAATTGAATATTTTAGTTTCTTTTTTATTCACTAGTTTGTTTTATAAAAGAAAACTAAAAAATGAAAGTGAAGTTGTATCAAATTCGTCATCTTTATGATGTCTTTCTTGCAAAAAAGGAATCTGAAAATTGTGCTAAATTGTTAGAAGAAGAATTTAACAAAAACAATTATGTGAGTTCCATAAATAACGAGAATGACTGCAATGTTGTTAGTATGCATTGTATGAATATCCATAATGCTAATGAGGATTTCACTAGTCATGATAAAAAGTTTCTTATAAGCATGTCAATTTTTGTGGAGAGCATAGACCTTGTGTGGACGTGCTAATTAGGGATGATAAATATTGTAAGAAGCAAAAATTTGATAGAACCCAATGTTTGCTTAAGATATTAGACGATTATGCTAAAGAATTATGTTCTCTTCATCCCGTTACTTGTGAACTTTGCAACGAATTTGGTCGTCTTAATTTTCAATGCATGCATTTTTATGATCAAATTGCGTCCAAATATTGTGATGACATGATCACCATTGAGCATTATAATGAACTTTGTCTTTTTTGTGGTGTGAAGAGATGACACATAAAAATAAGTGGTTTCATGTATTCAATCTCATGAAAATGCTTGAACTTGATCTAAGGGGAATTTATATGTTTTGTGTGTTAAGTTGCAATGAGAATGCTTATATTAACACTTATACGAAGATGAGAAAACTAATATATATATAAAAGGAATGGTACTACTACTAATGAAAGGGTAAAGATTTCCCAGTTCTCATGATAAATCAAGTGACGAGGAGGAGCTTCCTATCCAACCAATCTCTTCAATAAGAAGCTCGGGAAAATTAAGTAAACCCACACACAATGTGGTGAAGAAGAGAAAGAAAAGAAGGAGAAAGGAAATTAAAGAGGTATGTCTTCCAAATAATGGTGCCCCTGTTATTATTGTTTCTCATGACGGCGGGGACTATTGAAGAAGATTTTGTTATGCCTATTACTTGTTGTGATAATCATGATTGGGAAGATAATGACACTTCTTATGATCTTGAAAATCTTTTTGGCACCAACACGGAAAGATATGATAATGATCATTATTATACTGTTGGTGTTATTTGTTCTATTAAGGGTAAGAGTGCTTATGCTAATGATATGCAAAACCATAAGCTTGGGGATGCTATGTTTGATAAGAATGACATGTCTGAGAATGTATTTGCTACAAATTATGTGTATCCTAAGCTTGGGGATGCTATGCTCAATGAAGATGATATTTTTAACCCCCTACTTTTAATTTGCAAATTTATTATGATGATTACATGCCTCCTATTTATGATGATTGTAATAATAACGAAAGTTGGTTTGGAAGAGTGTCAACTTTAAATATTAATTATCCACTATTTTGGAGGGGGTTGAGTCTTATTATAATGATAAAATTGGATTTGGAGATGTCAGGACTTTATTTAATGTTGAATCCACTACTTTGGAAGAGGTTTCAATTGATTATGCTGAGAACAAAGTTGCTACTTATGATGAATATTGTGATCATAATTATGTTGTCAAAAGTAGTGATAATTATTCTTGTGAAAATTTTAATAGTTAAAAATATCCTTTTGTTGAACATTACTCTTTTAATGTGGAATCAATTTATAGTGTTCAAATTTTATATGATACTCCCACTATTATGAATAAGTATTCTATACTTGTGGATCATGAAAAGAATGCTTTATGTGATAGATATATTGTTGAATTTCATGGTGCTACTGAAAATTATTATGATAGAGGAATATATTCTTATAGATGTCCCAATAATATCAAGCTGCGTATCTCTGGGTTGAAATCTTTGAAGTTGCACTTGTTATGCCTTCCTATTCTAATTACTTTGTTCTTCAATGAATTATTTGCTTGTAAAATCCCTATGCATAGGAAGTGGGTTATGCTTAAATGTGTTCTATATTTTCTTCCTGATGCTCTCTTATATGTTTCAATTCTTACTTCTATGAGAGCATCATTAAAATCACAATGCCTAGCTAGAAGGCTTCAAAGAAAAGCGCTCTTTGGGATGCAACCCAATATTTATCCCTACTATGTTTGCGTCTTTACATGATTAGTGACACTTTAGTAATTATGTTGCACATCTTTTATTTCAATAAAGTGCCAAGTAAAGCCTTTAGCTTGATGCAAATGTGTGTTTATTTGGTTTTGTGCAAAAACATAAAGTTTAGCGCCCAGTGCATGAATTTACATTCTGTATTGGAGCATGGTAAAATTCCGAATGTTTTACACAATACTTCTATGCAAAAAAATTTACTTTGCCCTAATTTTGCAGAATTTTTTGAATTATGAAGTATGATCAAATTTAGATCTTAACGTGTTGTTATGTTTTTGACACATTCTGTTTTGAATGCATATTTGCTTGATTTATAGTTTCTATGGCTTATATTGGGTAATATAAATTGTAAAATGGTAGAATACATTAGGAATTATGTGGGAATAATTATGGATTTTGTCTTGACAGTACCCAAGTTAAGGATTTCTTTTATTATAGTAACGCATCTGACGAGTTCCGTTAAGTTCTATGTGATTGGAATTTTCAAGCTTTAGGTGAGATGATGATGGAAGGAGAATAAGCAGTGGCAAGACCCTAAGCTTGGGGACGTCCAAGGCACCCCAAGGTAATATTCAAGGAAGACTCAAGCATCTAATCTTGGGGTATCCCCTCTTTCGTCTTGAATCTATCGGTATACCTCACTTGGAGCTATATTTTTATGCGTCACATAATATGTGTTTTGCTCGGAGTGTATTTTTTGTTTGTTGTTTGACACAATTCCTAGATCTGAAAGTTTTTAATTGGAGAGAGTATTTACGTAGCTACCTATTTACTTAGCTACTCTTTTTTCTTCACTTATATCTTTTTGGAGTATTTTATGGCTTACTCATGTGCTTCACTTATATCTTTAGAGTTAGAAATCTATGAATGAATTGAATGTCATGTGCTTCATTTATTATATGTGTATTGAGAAGTACACATGCATCCTCTGCTTAATCCATCAAAGTAGAAGTGAGACCATAATAGTACATGTCTTGAATTAAGTAAGGGAATTATATTATAATATTAATGAGCATTCACGTTATTAAGTTTAACCTATCATGTTGTTGTGATGAGTATCTTCCAATGAATGATGGATGATTGACTTGGCACATGTTTACACATGTTTGATAAATTGCAAGTTCAGCCTTAATGGTATTAAAGGTTTGGAGGTTGTCATCATGATTATATTTTCTCCATTATGTTACTAATAGGGAGTGCATGATTGTGGTTTTTGTGCTTGGTAAGGTGATTGCCCCACGTCTTTTGCTATCCTTTTCTTGTACTAAGTCGAAATACTGCTTGTGCATCAAATCCTTAAAATAAGTTTCTGCCATAAAGTTTCCACCATAGCTACCTATAGATGGTATTTCACTACCAGTCCAAGTAAATATGCAAGTGCCATATCCAGAACCTTCAAATGAAGATTTGCTTTGTGTGCACGTACCACTCAGGACGCTATGGGGTAGTCAATATCTTCCCTGCGAAGTGTGTTTTACTCATCGACAAGAGTTTATTCACATGTCAAATTTGAGGGAGGCTAGCAATATGGATGCCCCGTCCTGAATTGATTTATAAAAAACACTCCCCGGAAAGTTAGAAGTTGGCAGGCACCTGTGGATTTGGCTAGCCATAGTTTGTGTTGGTATGGTGGAAAGGGAGAAAAACCTTTTGCATAGGAATCGCCATTAACGTGTTTAGCATAGAAGGTATTAAAAACTTTGTCGTTAAACCGTTGACAGGAAAAGTACACCTATCACATGAAATTACCTCTCTGTTTTAAGCATTGAGCTCTAGCACATAAGCAAATCCCTACTTCAATCTGCGAAGGGCCTATCTATTTACTTTTCATGTTGAGTCAATTCCATATTTCTTTTTTTGGCACCACATACTGAGCATGCACTACAGGAAATATGTCAATTTGCGACCATCACTATTGGTCGTTGAAAGGTCATTGTTTTCATTTGCAACCTTTTTGTGACCAAAAACAGAAGGTCAAAAGCTGGCGGTCGTAAACTGAAATTAATGACCTTCTCTGTGAGAAGGTCGTGGAATTGGTCGTGGAATTCCACGATCAAAACAAAAGGTCGTTGATTCTATGACCTTCTGTTTTGGTCGCTAGCTGTCTGCCCAGGCCACGTCAGATCCGACGTGGCAAGCTGACGTGGCAAAATTGCGACCAATTGAAAAGGTCATTGACAAGAATCAGCCCGGTCTGATTAGGTGTTTTACATGGGCCGAGCCCATTAATTCAGCCTTTTATTTATTTATTTCCTTGTTAATTCTGGTCGGCTTCATGGGCCATGCCCAACATTGCAGCCTTTTTCATTGTTGGGCCATTGCTTTTTTAGTCCATTGATTTTCTAGTTTCGGCCATTATATATTGGAGCTGGTCCAACTAGTCAGCCAAGCCCCACATGTCATACTCTCATACACCAGTCCCACACATCAGATATTTCAACATTTCTCAGACTATTTTGATAAGTGGATCCCTCTAGTCAGGTTTCCAATTTTCACACTTGTTTAATCACTATTTGAAACAAAACAGAACAAAAGTAATTTATCAAATAATAGTAAATCTGTTACAATGTCACAATCTCGACAGTCTATCACAGTCAAACAAAATAAACAAATCTCTCGCAAGTAAGGCATCACGGCTTTGCACTTGGTTTCATGGCTTCACACTTCAAATTTGTCCTGGCACTCCTGGAAATGAGTGAACACAAATTCTACCAGCATTAGTGTATTGCTGCTGAGGCCAGAACCAAACAAATGCAATGGCAACTCTAATATAAGCAGCATGGCAGATCCACCCAGTAGTCCTAAATTTGGAGAGTATCATACAATACTAGAAAGGGCAAATAAAACAACAGACTTGCATAGGGAAATGTTTGCTTTTACATATCTTATACAATAATTTGTTTATGACAGGAATGCATCAGTTTGTACAATACTAGAAAGGGCAAATAAAACAACAGACTTGCATACGGCAAACAAAACACGTTAACCCGCTGTTGTTCTACACTTCCACTACAGCACTCAAGCTCATGTTAGGCACTAACAATACTAACCTGCGGGTACCAGCAAGGTATATTGGTACAAGTGCAGGTCATGCAAGGAACGTCACTGCAACACATTCACCTGAAGAAAAGTACAGTACTACTCTACTACCACGACCATCCATTCAAGACAACATCTACAATACTAGTAAGCCCACACAGACTAACATCACAAGGCAGGAGAGAATAAAGGGAACCAAGACCTGATGATGATAGTGCCAACAATGATCTGATTGGGATAGCGTCGCTGAGGTGGATAATCTACACACATTTTTAATCAACAGAAACAGCTCCATGATTAAAAAAAACTTAGTATTGTTCTTAAAGCACAAGAACATTAAGAAACCCCAAAACAAAACACTAAGCTATTAACACTAGAGGAGCAAGCATACTATCAAACTAAGGTGTCTCAATCTCAAGGGAATATTGAATTGCAAATTTCATTCTAGATTATCAAATTGTGATCATCCCTAACATGTTGTTTTTCATACAGCTAGCTGGGTCGCGCTTGATTAAAGGGCAGGTGAGCCCATGATAAGTAGCAGTAGGACAATAATGATACATTCACAACTTTGGTTCAGTTCAATATCACCAAATGTATCAGTATACAGGCAGCAATAGTATCCTCGAGCACAGCAAGAATAGCAACTTGACCCATATAAGTCATAGCTCTGAAGAAAGAAAGAACAGGTAGGTTCAGCTAGCTAAGTATTCAGAGTTGACAGCTAAGCAATTTGTTTGTTTATGCTGTAACTGACAGACCTAGCACGAGAAACAAGCATAGTGAAACAGAATTGACTGATTCGATGGCAAAACAAGCTAAGCTACTTATGATGCAGCAGCAGGTGACCATCCAATCAATGATACACAGCAGGTGCAAATATAATATGATGTGAAGAAGAAGCTAGCTGGAGTGGTGAGGGATGAAACCAAAATTACAAAGCATAGTCGGACCTCACATCACCACAATTTTATGGTTTTATAACCAACTAGAAACTATGCAGAGCAGAGCAGGTCAGACAGTAAAAGAATTATCAAGCGAAGAAAAACTGCAGCGGGACCATCAAGTCGTAGCCCTGAAGAAAGAAAGAACCAATAGGGTCAGCTACTTATTTATTCAGAGTTGAGAGTTGAATAATCATCAGAAAACTAAAGATACTGCTCAGCCTACTAAATAACACATGATTCAGTCACACGGTATAATTCTGACTATAATATAACAAGGGAACTAAAGATACTACATACTTAGAACTCAACTAACAAGTGAGAATGATCCAATCCGATGCAAACAACTGATTTTATTTGTTGATATTACTAAAGGAAATGAATAAAACAATCTGCAGCAAACAAGCTTTGATTTGCTGCTCCAAATAGAGGACCCTAGGATTGGGGTGCTGATCACATAAGTAAATAACAGTGAATGACAAATCTGCACTTAAGATCGCACACACACCAACCAGCACCAAAAAAGTAAAGGGTAAATAACAATCTCACACTATTATCACTAGTGCACAGTTCTTCATAGAAGAAACACTGCCTAATACAAACCTACCTAGGAAATTAAAACATTGTAGGAATAGGTATATCCATATGTTTTGAAGATGAACAGCAGCAAATTGATATACTTACACGCACACATGCAGTTTTAATTAATTAAATGAGCAGGCAACACAGGCAATTGGAAATCTAGGGGCAGGAGGTAGTGAGAGCAACGCAAGATATACACTACTAGAGGGATCGTCAAGATGTAGGGGATGGAGGTGTCTCACTTGGTTTCAAAATAAGATGCACACAAAGACAACCACATAAATATAGCAGTGCATAGTACTGAGGAAAACAGGGACATCTCTTTGCCAACATGTATAATTCGGAGCAGCAATAGCGAGCAGAGGAAGATTAGAGGGAGATGGAGATGCTACTTGTCGTGATAATAATAATTAAAAGGAGAGAACCTATCAGATAAAGCACGCAATTTCATCTCAATCCGTTTGTGAAAAGGATCGTTCAAGCCTTCAGAATGCTTATTCTGAACTTTTTTAAATCTACCCTCGGATAGGACAACTTGATGGGTCCTGATAAACATAAACATAGAGGATATATAATAGTTTATTTTTGCATATATATATATATATAACAGTTTGTACCCAAGTGGAGAATTAGTAGAGAGATAAATGGATGGGTTAAGTGTACAAGAGTGGTAGGCCTAAAATTCCCAAAATTAGACAGGGAAACGAAATGCTTGCTGCATGCCGCACTTGAGCACACCATAGTAAGAACACTCACAAACATAGTTCATTTTGACTGTCATTAGTACTCATACTTCATAATGCACAGCTAGAAATTAGGCATCATCAAATTAATAACGAGCTCCAGTTGCCCAGCAAGTTTACCGTCCAACCAAACACCCTCTTACAAGCAGAAATGTATTCACTTATATACAGTGTATTTTTAGTGCATAGGAATTTACAGAGCTCTCAAACGGAGCCAGCCGGAGTGGGAAGAGAAGGTAGGATGAACCTTGCGAGCAGTGGAGCAGCGGCGGCGAATCTGGGTTGGCGGAAGTCGTCGAGGACGTCATCGGCGTGGTACACAGCAGTCTTGAGGTCCACTCGCGGACGGCGGGGTCAGGCGGGCTGAGGTTGCGGATGTCTTCCTTAGTGGCGGGGGTCATGTTGATGCTGACGCTCTCTAGCGGCTCGATCACGTCCTCGTACACCTTGTCCTGCCCTTGCACAGACACCTCCTGCACCCACCCACACACACATTCATTCATTCAGCAGCATCACCAAGTGTATGCATGCGTATGGAGCAGAGCAGAGGAGAGGATACATGGAGGAGTACCTGCCATCCGAATGGGCAGACGAAGGAGTAGCCGGCCTTTCTGTCGATGACCGGCATGAACTTGCCGTCCGCCGCCGCGACTGTGCAGTACCTTTGCTGGGGCTGGCCGGCGCCATGGCCCTGACGGTGGCGGAGAGTAGCCTCCGCGCCGGCGTCTTGGCGGTCGGGGAAGGGAGGCCGAGGCCATGGCCGTGGAGGGATAAGGAGGTCGCGGACGGAGGGGCCGGGCTTGATTCCGCGAGGCTGGGGCGTGGGGGCGGGCCATGGCCGGGATCGACGGCGCCATTGGATCCCGAGCGGGAGTGGATCGAGGGAGAGAGGAGGGGATCTGAGTTAGGGTTTGGGTAGTTGGGCTATGGTTGGGTGAGGGTGACGGGGTGAGGGCTGCCGTTGGATCCCGAGCATCCGACGGTGATTGATGCATGATCATCATGATATGGCTATGGACCAATCAGAACGCACCAAATAATTTGAAGACCTTTTGACCATATAAATTGGTCGTGATTGATTAAAGACAAATTTTTCATTCCATTTTTCAGTGCTCAAAATGAGTTTTTTTTGTGAAAGACCTATCAAGTATTTGTTCAAATGATATCACATTTTGCGCAAGTTTACATCTTAGGTTGTCAAACGGTATTGACAAAGAGAGTTTTTATTTCTTTTGCACCAAAAAACAATTTTTCATTTTTTGAGTGCCCAAAATAAGTTTTTTGAGAAGGACTTACCATATATTTGTTGCAAAATTGTACCAAATCAATTCTCTAAAATACTAGGCCATATATAATGCACAACAGACCAAATGGTTGGGTGTTAAAATTTTCGATCCACCTCTCGTGAAAAAGACAAATTTCCGCCGATTCGTGAAGAAACGGGTAAAATTTGAACTGCAGCTGCCTCATAGTTTGCTCTTTATTTTTTCCAAAAATCATTTCTAGGTACATAAGTATATATTTAATCAGACAAACATCAAAAAAATTCCTAGATTCAACTACTAGCTAGGAACGGTCATTCCCGCCGTTTTGACCGCATTTTGAAACGGGCATAAAAAAAAATTGGAAAATCTTCGCATTGTGTCCTTATATGTGACCAAGTTACCAGGAAAAATAATAAAATTGTAATACGACAATTGTTTTAAAAAATTGTTCTCAGAAAAGAGCTATCATGCATGAAGATGCATGGCTTTCAAGCCAAATGATCAATCTTATGACCACATTCATGGCATAGTTTGTTCAAAGGATCTCATATTGTGCACAAGGGTGCTTATTGGAATGGCAAACAATGTCTCCTAAGGAAATTTTCATTTTCTTTGGACGAAAAAATCATTTTCCATTTTTTTAGTGCCCCAAATGAGGTTTTTTCTTAAGAACCTACCAAATAATTGTTGCAAAATTGGACCAAATCATTTTTATAAAATACTAGGCCATATTTAATGCACAATTGACCAAATGGTTGGGTGTAAAACGTTTTGATCCACCTATGGTGAAAAAGACAAATTTCAGCCGTTTTAGTTGGCAGCGGGTCAAATTTGAACTGTGGCTGCCTCATAGTTTGCTCTTTATTTTTTCCAAAAATCATTTCTAGGTACAAAAGTATCTATTTAATCAGAGAAACACCAAAAAAATTCCAAGATTCGACCACTAGCTAGGAACCGTCATTCCTGCCGTTTTGACCGCATTTTGAAACGAGCATATAAATTAAAAAAAAATCAAAAAATTGGAAAACCTTCGCATTGTGTCATTATATGTGACCAAGTTACCAGGAAAAATAATAAACTTGTAATACGGCAATTCTTTTTAAAAAGTGTTCTCAGAAATGAGCTATCATGTGTGAAGATTCATGGCTTTCAAGTCAAATGATCAATCTTATGGCCAAATTCATGGCATAGTTTGTTCAAATGATCTCATATTGTGCACAAGGGTGCATATTGGAATGGCAAACAATGTTACCTAAGGGAGTTTTCATTTTCTTTGGATGAAAAATCAATTTTCCATTTTTTGAGTGCCCAAAATGAGTTTTTTTTGTGAAGGACTGATACGTCTCCAACGTATCTATAATTTTTGATTGCTCCATGCTATGTTATCTTCAGTTTTGGACATTATTGGGCTTTATTATTCACTTTTATATTATTTTTGGGACTAACCTATTAACCGGAGGCCCAGCCCAGAATTGCTATTTTTTTTCCTATTTCAGAGTTTCGCAGAAAAAGAATATCAAACGGAGTGCAAACGGAATGAAACCTTCGGGAACGTGATTTTTGGAACGAACATGATCCAGGAGACTTGGACCGTAAGTCAAGGAAGCTTCTAGGAAGCCATGAGGTAAGGGGGCCCGCCTACCCCCCCCCCCCCCCAGGCGCGCCCTCCACCCTCGTGGGCCCCGCGTTGCTCCACCGACGTACTCCTTCCTCCTATATATACCTACGTACCCCCAAACGATCAGATACAGAGCCGAAAACCTAATTCCACCACCGCAACCTCGTTATGTTGAGATTGCTATTGTTTCTCACTTCTTCCTTGCATATGCTAGTATTTGCTTGTCTTGATAATTTGTTTGCCTATAAGATACCTATGCATAGGAAGTATGTTAGACTTAGATGTGTTTTTCACATGCTATGATGCTCTCTTTGTGCTTCAGTTCTTGTCTTTCATGTGAGCATCATCGAAATTATAAATGCCTAGCTAGGGGCGTTAAACGATAGCGCTTGTTGGGAGGCAACCCAATTTTATTTTTAGTTTTTTGCTTTTTGCTTCTGTTTAGGAATAAATATTTGATCTAGCCTCTAGTTAGATGTGTTTTTATGTTTTAATTAGTGTTTGTGCCAAGTTAAACCTATAGGATCTTCTTGGATGATAGTTATTTGATCTTGTTGTAATTTCCAGAAACTTTCTGTTCATGAAAATAATTGTTAAAAATCACCAGAACGTGATAAAATATTGATTCCAATTGCTTCTGATCAATAAACAAATTTTCTAGGTCTTCCTATTTTGGCTGATTATTTCGAGTTCCAGAAGTTTGCGTTAGTTACAGATTACTACAGACTGTTCTGTTTTTGACAGATTCTGTTTTCGTGTGTTGTTTGCTTATTTTGATGAATCTATGGCTTGTAAAAGAGTTCATAAACCATAGAGAAGTTGTAATACAATACGTTTACCACCAATATAAATAAAGAATGAGTTCATTACAGTACCTTGAAGTGGTCTTTTGTTTTCTTTCGCTAACGGAGCTCACGAGATTTTCTGCTGAGTTTTGTGTTGTGAAGTTTTCAAGTTTTGGGTGAAAGATTAGATGGATTATGGAACAAGGAGTGGCAAGAGCCTAAGCTTGGGGATGCCCATGGCACCCCCAAGATAATCTAACGACACCAAAAATCCAAATCTTGGGGATGCCCCAGAGGGCATCCCCTCTTTCGTCTACTTCCATCGGTAACTTTACTTGGAGCTATATTTTTATTCACCACATGATATGTGTTTTGCTTGGAGCGTCTTGTATGATTTGAGTCTTTGCTTTTTAGTTTACCACAATCATCCTTGTTGTACACACCTTTTGAGAGAGACACAGATGATTTGGAAATTATTAGAATACTCTATGTGCTTCATTTATATCTTTTGAGTTATATAGTTTTGCTCTAGTACTTCACTTATATCTTTTAGAGCACGGTGGTGGATTTGTTTTATAGAAACTATTGATCTTTCATGCTTCACTTAGATTATTTTGAGAGTCTTAAATAGCATGGTAATTTTCTTAAATAATCCTAATATGCTAGGTATTCCAGAATAGTAAAAACTTTCTTATGAGTGTGTTGAATACTAAGAGAAGTTTGATGCTTGATGATTGTTTTGAGACATGGAGGTAGTGATATCAAAGTCATGCTAGTTGAGTAGTTGTGAATTTGAGAAATACTTGTGTTGAAGTTTGCAAGTCCCGTAGCATGCACGTATGGTAAACGTTGTGTTCTTTGATTGTCCTCCTTATGAGTGGCGGTCGGGGACGAGCGATGGTCTTTTCCTACCAATCTATCCCCCTAGGAGCATGCGCGTAGTGCTTGGTTTTTGATGACTTGTAGATTTTTGCAATAAGTATGTGGGTTCTTTATGACTAATGTTGAGTCCATGGATTATACGCACTCTCACCTTTCCATCATTGCTAGCCTCTTCGGTACCATGCATTGCCCTTTCTCACATTGAGAGTTGGTGCAAACTTCGCCGGTGCATCCAAACCCCGTGATATGATACGCTCTTTCACACATAAACCTCCTTATATCTTCCTCAAAACAGCCACCATACCTACCTATTATGGCATTTCCATAGCCATTCCGAGATATATTGCCATGCAACTTTCCACCATTCCGTTTATTATGACACGTTCATCATTGTCATATTGCTTTGCATGATCATGTAGTTGACATAGTATTTGTGGCAAAGCCACCGTTCATAATTCTTTCATACATGTCACTCTTGGTTCATTGCATATCATGGTACACCGCCGGAGCCATTCATATAGAGTCATACTTTGTTCTAGTATCGAATTGTAATCATTGAGTTGTAAATAAATAGAAGTGTGATGATCATCATTTTCTAGAGCATTGTCCCAAGTGAGGAATGAAAAAAAGAGAGAGAAAGGCCATAAAAAAAAGAGAGAAGGGACAATGTTACTATCCTTTACCACACTTGTGCTTCAAAGTAGCACCATAATCTTCATGATAGAGAGTCTCTTGTTTTGTCATTTTCATATACTAGTGGGAATTTTTCATTATAGAACTTGGCTTGTATATTCCAACAATGGGCCTCGTCAAGTGCCCTAGGTCTTCGTGAGCAAGCAAGTTGGATGCACACCCACTTAGTTTCTTTTGTTGAGCTTTCATATATTTATAGCTCTAGTGCATCCGTTGCATGGCAATCCCTACTCCTTGCATTAACATCAATCGATGGGCATCTCCATAGCTCATTGATTAGCCTCGTTGATGTGAGACTTTCTCCTTTTTTGTCTTCTCCACATAACCCCCCATCATCATATTCTATTCCACCCATAGTGCTATATCCATGGCTCACGCTCATGTATTGCGTGAAGGTTGAAAAAGTTTGAGATTACTAAAGTATGAAACAATTGCTTGGCTTGTCATCGGGGTTGTGCATGATGAGAGCATTCTTGCGTGACGAAGATGGAGCATGACTAAACTATATGATTTTGTAGGGATGAACTTTCTTTTGGCATGTTATTTTGAGAGGTAATAATTGCTTAGTTAGTATGCTTGAAGTATTATTATTTTTATGTCAATATTGAACTTTTATCTTGAATCTTTCGGATCTAAATACTCATACCACAATTAAGAAGAATTACATTGAAATTATGCCAAGTAGCATTCCACATCAAAAATTCCGATTTTATCATTTACCTACTCGAGGAAGAGCAGGAATTAAGCTTGGGGATGCTTGATATGTCTCCAACGTATCTATAATTTTTGATTGCTCCATGCTATATTATCTTCTGTTTTGGACATTATTGGGCTTTATTATTCACTTTTATATTATTTTTGGGACTAACCTATTAAGCGGAGGCCCAGCCCAGAATTGCTGTTTTTTGCCTATTTTAGAGTTTCGCAGAAAAGGAATATCAAACGGAGTCCAAACGGAATGAAACCTTCGGGAATGTGATTTTTGGAACGAACATGATCCAGGAGACTTGGACCCTAAGTCAAGGAAGCTTCTAGGAAGCCACGAGGTAGGGGCGCGCCAACCCCCCCCCCCCCCCAGGCGCGCCCTCCACCCTCGTGGGCCCCATGTTGCTCCACCGACGTACTCCTTCCTCCTATATATACCTACGTACCCCAAACGATCAGATACGGAGCCAAAAACCTAATTCCACCGCCGCAACCTTCTGTACCCACGAGATCCCATCTTGGGGCCTGTTCCGCAGCTCCGCTGGAGGGGGCATCGATCATGGAGGTCTTCTACATCAACACCATAGCCTCTCCGATGAAGTGTGAGTAGTTTACCTCAGACCTTCGGGTCCATAGTTATTAGCTAGATGTCTTCCTCTCTCTTTTTGGATCTCAATACAATGTTCTCCCCCTCTCTCGTGGAGATCTATTCGATGTAATCTTCTTTTGCGGTGTGTTTGTTGAGACCGATGAATTGTGGGTTTATGATCAAGTTTATCTATGAACAATATTTGAATATTCTGAATTCTTTTATGTATGATTGGTTATCTTTGCAAGTCTCTTCGAATTATCAGTTTGGTTTGGCCTACTAGATTGATCTTTCTTGCAATGGGAGAAGTGCTTAGCTTTGGGTTCAATCTTGCGGTGTCCTTTCCCAGTGACAGTAGGGGCAGCAAGGCACGTATTGTATTGTTGCCATCGAGGATAACAAGATGGGGTTTTTATCATATTGCATGAATTTATCCATCTACATCATGTCATCTTGCTTAAGGCGTTAATCTGTTCTTATGAACTTAATACTCTAGATGCATGCTGGATAGCGGTCGACGTGTGGAGTAATAGTAGTAGATGCAGGCAGGAGTCGGTCTACTTGTCTCGGATGTGATGCCTATATACATGATCATACCTAGACATTCTCATAACTATGCTCAATTCTGTCAATTGCTCAACTCACCCATCGTAAAATACTTATGCTCTTGAGAGAAGCCACTAGTGAAACCTATGACCCCCGGGTCTATCTTCATCATATTAATCTTCCAATACTTAATTATTTCCATTGCTTTTTTACTTTGCTTTTATTTTACTTTGCATCTTTATCATAAAAATACCAAAAATATTATCCTATCATATCTATCAGATCTCACTCTCGTAAGTGACCGTGTAGGGATTGACAACCCCTTATCACGTTGGTTGCGAGGATTTATTTGTTTGTGTAGGTGCGAGGGACTCGCGCGTAGCCTCCTACTGGATTGATACCTTGGTTCTCAAAAACTGAGGGAAATACTTATGCTACTTTGCTGCATCACCCTTTCCTCTTCAAGGGAAAACCAACGCATTGCTCAAGAGGTAGCAAGGACCTACCATATATTTGTTGCAAATTTGGACCAAATCAATTTTATAAAATACTAGGACATATTTAATGCACAATTGAAAAAATGGTTGGGTTTCAAAAGTTTTGATCCACCTCTCGTGAAAAAGACAAATTTCCGCCGATTCAGTAGGAAGCGGGTCAAATTTGAACTGCAGCTGCCTTATAGTTTGCTCTTTATTTTTTCCAAAAATCATTTCTAGTTACATAAGTATCTATTTAATCAGAAATACATGGTTTGGTGGTGATACGTCGATGTTTGGATGGTGGCCCAGGGCCCCAACTCCAAAGCGCGTAGACTCGCATGCCCGTCGCGTGGTCACCGCGTGAGTGTGGCGTTGCCATGCGTTCTGGGCAGCTTAGGCATGTCTAGTAGGTTGGGCACTCCCCAGGTAGATGCTAGAAAGAAAATAACAATAGAAGAATCTCACGAGGAGACCGAACTATGCTCAAACATGAATTAGCAGCCAACTGTTTGATTAGCGGTACGAAAAATTCACAAGGCCAATGGGCCTGAGTTTTGGCTGAGTATGATCATCTACTAGGGAGACTGTCTTGGCAAATTTTCAGCTCAAATGGAGGAGTTTGGATGGCACTTGCTTTGCAAAGTACCACATCGGGCAGAAATATGGATGTTGAAGCTGGGCTCAAATGGATAAGTGAATTGAGCTGAACTTTTGTGGAGTATGGTAATTTGGGCATAGAAAAGCACTGTAAAAAGTTTATACCATTTGGATAATCCTAGCTTGTACTTCCTTCACAAAGCTTCTCTCTGGATAGAAACTTTAGAAATTTGTTGAGGAAGATTTAATAGGCAAATGGAGCTGAATATTGGAATGTGGCAATGATTTGTATATGTAAGATGGCACAAAAATTTTGAGGACAATAGGAGGTGTCTAGATAGCACTTGCTTTGCAATGTGCCAATTTGGACAGAAAATAAAAATTGAAGTTGTGCTTACATAGATGATTGGATTATGCCAAAATTTGGCGTAGGGGGTTTCTATAGTCAGGGTAATGACCTCGTAACTTTTCAGCAATTATAAAGCAAAATAAAATGTAGTTGCTTCACAAACTGAAAATATTACTAGAAACAAAGATTCGATGGTGAGCTCACATGTATTGTTAGATAGAGCTAAACTTTGGTGTAGAGCTATGACTTTGGCATATAGAATGTGTGGCAAAAATTCAACTCATTACGATATCCTATCTTGTACTTCTTCACAAAGCTTGTAGGTGAATAGAAACTTTGGAAATTTGCCGAGGAAGATTTACTAGGAAAATATAGCTGAATATTGGCATGTGGAAATGATTTTGGTGTGGAAGATGGACTAAAAAGTTTGAGGGCAATAGGAGTGGTATAGATAGCACTTGCTTTGCAATGTGCCAATCTGGATAGAAAATAAAAATTGAAGTTGGGCTCACATAGATGATTTGATTGAGCTGCAATTTGGAGGAGGGTGATATTTGGGCATATGAAGGCACTGTATAAATTTCATGTCATTTGGATGAGCATAGCTAGTACTTCCTTCACAAAGCTTCTAGTTGAACAAAAACTTTGGAAATTTGCCGAGGAACATTTACTAGGCAAATGGAGCTAAATTTTGTCATGAGGCAATGATTTGGATAGGAAAGAGTGCCCAAAAATTTTGAGGGCAATCAAGAATACAAAAATAGCACTTCCTTCACAAAGTGCTGTTCCGAACAGAATAGGAAAAGGAATATTGTTGAATTATATTTTAACTAGGCGAGGAAGGTTTTTGACATATTTGACGAAGATATGACCCAAAGAATTTATGAGAATTTTTTTGGAATTTTGGGACTAACATAAATATAGGTTGCTTCACAACCTAGGGCAAAAATTGACACATGGACATGACACATAGGCAAAACTTATGAGGTGGCGCCTAGTCATAGCAATCCACCATAACTTACAAGGTTATGACCATCTATATTGGTTGTGATCAGCTAGAAATAAGGCAGCGGATCAGTGCTGTCTGCTTTATGACCATTTCGTGTAAGGAAATTACGACCTTTATGGCCAAAATGGTCGATATAGTTGAGGATTTGGAGCCCCCCGAGCAGCTTTTGACCAATTGGTCTCAAATGGTCGTAGATCTATGACCAATTCTTCCAGGGTCACTGACAGAAGGTCACTAGTTGACATATTTCTTGTAGTGATGGGGATCACTCTTAACTTGGTATCCATTCTTCTAATAGAGATTTGTTGATGATTGTATTAATATGATGATTATCTTCAAATTGGGTACCTAGTCGTCATGTTTAAATCACTGATTGCTTTATGTTTGCAATATAATCTTGAAAGGTTGTGAGATACTTCATTACCACTTTATGATATGTTGAACTTATTGGAACAATGCTACTTGTTATTAGATTCTCATTGCCCATGTGATCAAAGGTCTGTCCTATTCTAGCATTCACACTTCATAAATTATTTCTTATATCATTTACCTACTTGAGGACGAGTAGGAATTAATCTGGGGGATGTTGATACGTCTCCCACGTGTCTATAATTTTTGAAGTATTCATGCTATATTTACAAGCATTATACTTGGTTTTGGTGCACTTTTATTATTTTGATGGACTAAGATATTACTCTAGTGCCAAGTGCCAGTTTATGTTTTTCCCTATTACTTTGTTTCACAGAAAAACCATATCAAACAAAGTCCAAACGCGATAAAATTTACAGTGATTTTTTATGGACAAGAAGAGACCCAGGAAGTTTCGGGGAAGGACTAGAGGTGCCCATGTGCCCCATAAGCTCAAGGGGCATTCCACCTAATCATGTGGGACCCTCGGGTACCCCCGTGGCGTGATCCCAACGCTGAAAAACCAATAAATCCATAAACCTCCGAAAAGTAACCTAAATGAGTTTTTTCGCCGCCGGAAGCCTCTGTTTCAAAGAGGTCTCATCCGGAGCCCTGTTCTGGCACCTTGCCGGAGGGGGAAAGTCATCATCGAAAGCCATCTACATCATCCCCGCCGCCTTCATGACAAGGAGGGAGTAGTTCACCCCCAGAGATGAGGCTATGTACCACTAGCTATGTGTTCACTCGTGATCTTATTAGGACACGACCTTGCTGTACCATGATTTGTTAATATATTCGGATCATATGGTGTTCTTCCCCTCTATCTTTTTTGTGATGAATTGAATGTTGCTCTTTGAGATTTCTTTGCTATCTGATGAATACTTTGGATTTGAGATCACTTGATGTATGTCTTGCTTGTAATTACCCATGGTGACAAGGGGGTAATCAATTGAGATCACTTGATGCATGTTTTGGTAATCAACTTAAGGATTCCCGTGGTGACATTGGGGTAATCTAGGCATTTTCATCCTACTTTCTCCGATAGAAATAGGAACATTGGAGTGATTCTTTGAGGGATTATTATATGATTCAATTATGTTAATTAGTACTGTAGAGAGATTGCACTAGTGAAAGTATGAACCATAGGCCTTGTTTCCAAGCATTGCAATACTGGTTTTGCCCACTTTATCATTTGATACCTTGCTGTTTTTATTATTTAAGATTACAAAAAACTATATCTACTATCCATACTACACTTGTATCACCATCTCTTAGCCGACCTAGTGCACCTATACAATTTACCATTGTATTGGGTGTGTTAGGGAGACAAGAGATTTCTTGTATTTGATTGCAGGTATGTTTGAGAGAGACCATATTCATCCTACACCTCCCATGGATTGATGAACCCTAGGTCATACACTTGAGGGAAATTTGTTGTTGTATTACAAAACTCTACGCTTGGAGGCCCAACAGAGTCTACAAGAATAAACTTGCATAGTAGACATCATCAAGACAAACTGTGACATGCGCCTCCTACTCAGAACGACAACATCCAACACGTGTTGGACGAGTCAAAGGTGGAATAGGGCGTGTTACGGAAGCCAATTGGCCCTTTCCAAATCAACATGGTCCACCAATGACACGGCTCCTCAGCGAGAAACACTCGACGAGCTCGATGTAAAATTCGTTAGTGTGCAGGCGTGCGGCCGTGACCTCTTCTAGGGCTATCCACCATGTAGTCTGCCTACTTGTTGGTGCTCTGTTCCGCATGTGTAAGCACTCCAGCATGGTATTGAAGTCCAACATGTTTAGTTGCCGCTAGAATGTTTCCTTCATCTGTCTGCCCTTAAGCGGGAAACCAAAGACTAGCTACAGTGCTAGGCAGTGCTAGTGTTGGTTGTTGTGGGTGGACACACGCAGGGTCATGGCAGACATTACCAGGGGAAGCGGTTAATGATTTGCGAGCACAGAGCAGCGAAGATAGTGTGTGGTGAAGGTGTCTTTGGCGCATGCCATCCATCCAGTAAATAAAGGTGGATGACATGTCGAGTGGCATGTTGGGAAAACGCGACGCATGTTAGAATTTAATGTCTACCCCTACGCGGTGCTAGTGTCAGCTATTGTGGGTGGACACATGCAAGGGCATGGTAGGCATTGTGAGAGCAAGCGGTGAGTGATTTGCAATGATAGAGGAGCGAAGATAGTGTGCGGTGAATGTGTCTATAGCGCATGTCGACCATCCAGTAAATAAAGGCGGACGACATGTCGAGCAGCGTGTCGAGGGAAACGCGATGGTCGTTGGAATTTAATGTCTGCGCCTACATGCACTACCCGGTGTGGCATGAAACCAACCGAAAAGAAAATTATGCTTGCGTCATCTCGTCAATAGCGGGCCCCACATCAGCATGAATGTCAAACGTGTCTCCTCCTCGGTGCGGTTGACATGGCAAAGTAGTGGGCGCCACAGACGATGAAACGGGTGAAAGCAGATGACAACTTGTTGAGCCAGTTGAAAGGTGCATGTAGTTAATATCTTCGCAAGCAATAGTGGCACAGACTGAATACGCAAAGTTTCAATGGCAGGCATCGAATATCCAAGTTCACTAGCGGAACGAATAGAAATTTTCCATTATGATATGTTTGATAGCCCTCCATGTGGAACAACTATCACTAGCTTACGGCAAGATGCATTTTTATGAAATACAAGATAATTCAAACTCATTGTATGAAAATTCCCTCTTTAGTGATTTTGATAATTATTGTGATGAATCTCATCATGCACATATGAGAGATTCATTTGGTAATGAATATGGTACTATTTATTGTGATAAAGATGCAATTGGTAATATCGATCTCATGTATGATAGTCCTATCATGTTCTTGAACTCTCCTGACTACACTTTATAGAAGATTTTTCTTATATTTAGGATTATGTTTACGGCTTGCAATTCATTTGTGCAAATGATGATTATATTAAGAGTTAAATGTTGAGTTTTCAATGAATACTTGCAATTATTATCAGGGAGGAAGAAATAACTATACGAGTTCTCTCTATGTTCCTAATACACTATGATTGCAAGAAAATTCTTTTAGGATGAGAGGGCTTGTATAGTTTTTAGAGTCATTTTTTCCTTTTTTTAATCTCATAAAAATTGTAAAAGGAAACTTCCTCAAAAAAGGTGGGAGTGAGGGTCCTGAATCTTTAACCCTAAAGGCTTTCCAACAAAATAACCATCCCCTAGTGTTGATCTTCGGAAATAAACTATTAATAGTGAATGCCTCTTGCAATGTGGTCAATATGAGTTCGAGGGTTGTGTATGAAAGCCTTATAACGAAGGTCATCGTACACTCAACAATGTATGTCCTATGAAGAAGGATTGTCGAGAGTGGTACCCGACGCATGGGACACTTAAAGTGCCAGCATTTCTAGAGTCCCACGACTCCCGACTAGTCTAAGAATTATTAGGTCCCTCAGACCTCTACTCTCAGCCTTGATAGCTTGTCGAGCTAGAAGGGCAAATAGATTTACATGCCCATGGGGGACATATATAGCCCAGGGCCCTAGACAAATGACCAAGTGCAATTGAAAAGAGGTGGTCGGAGGGTAGAACTATGTAATCTTCTATCATTTGACCCATATGCCCCTAGTTGGGCTAGGAGGGGCAAAGGCCCATTAGGGGGATATTCCATCCACAATATGATGGCCTTCTACCTTAGCCACTTTGCACCATATTTGACTTATTATTTTGTCTGGTCTTCTTCCTTTGACCTGCCGACTTCTTATTTATATCCCTAGCAAGTAAGGTGCATGTTAGATGAATATATATTGGGCCCTGAAATGCAAGATTTTGTAGTTGATACGTCTCCGCTGTATCTATAATTTTTGATTGTTTCATGCCAATATTATTCAACTTTCACATGTTTTTGGCAACTTTATATGATTTATTGGACTAACCTATTGATCCAGTTCCCAGTGCCACTTCCTGTTTTCTGCATTGTATTTTGTATCGCAGAGTATCCATATCAAACGAAGTCCGAATGCAATAAAATTTCATGGAGAATTATTTGGAATATATGTGATTTTTGGGAGTTGGAATCACCGCAAACGGAGGCCCACACAGCCCACAAGACACCAGGGCGCGCCAGAGGCCCCTGGCGTGCGGTGGTGGGTTGTGCCCTCCTCGAACGTCGGTTGGAGCTCTACTTCGGGCGCAAGGAAGCTTATATCTGGAAAAAAAATCGTGTTAAAATCTCAGCGCAATTGGAGTTACGGATCTCCGGGAATATAAGAAACAGTTTTCGGCCAGATCTGGGGGACGCGAAACAGAAGAGAACAGAGAGGGAGATCCAATCTCGGAGGGGCTCCCGCCCCTCCGCCGCCATGGAGACCAAGGACCAGAGGGGGAACTCTCCTCCCCATCTAGGGGGGAGGCCAAGGATGAAGAAGAAGTAGGGGGCTCTCTCCCCCTCGCTTCCGGTGGCGCCGGAGTGCCACCGGGGCAACGATTAGGACGGCGATCTACATCACTCTTGCTACCGTCAACACCAACTTTCTCCCCCTCTATGCAGCAGTGTAACACCTCTTCCCCCCCCCCGCTGTAATCTCTACTTAAACATGGTGCTCAACTCCATATATTATTTCCCAATGATCTATGGTTATGCTATGATGTTTGAGTAGATCCGTTTTGTCCTGTGGGTTAATCGTGATCTTGGTTGGTATGATTGTATATTTTATTTATGGTGCTGTCCTACGGTGCCCTCCGTTCCCACGCAAACGTGAGGGGCCCCGCTGTAGGGTGTTGCAATATGTTCATGGTTCGCTTATGGTGGGTTGCGAGAGTAACAAAAACGTAAACCCGAGTAGGTGGGGTATGACGTATGGGAATAAAGAGGACTTGATACTTAATGCTATGGTTGAGTTTCACGACCTTATTGATCTTTTGTAGTTGCGGATGCTTGCTAGAGTTCCAATCATAAGTGCATATGATCCAAGTAGAGAAAGTATGTTAGCTCATGCCTCTCCCTCATATAAAATTATAAGAATGATTACCGGTACTTGTTATCGATTGCCTAGGGACAAATAACTTTCTTGTTGAGACAAACCCTTTTACTAAACACCTAGCTTTTATTATCTTGCAAAGTACCTCTAGTTTTATTCTTGCAAAGTATATAGTTCTAGCATCACCCCTACAAACTAGTTTCATACTTGTTTTCGGTAAAGCGAACGTCAAGTGTGCGTAGAGTTGTATCGGTGGTCGATAGAACTTGAGGGAATATTTGTTCTATCTTTAGCTCCTCGTTGGGTTCGACACTCTTATTTATCGAAAAAGGCTACAAACAATCCCCTATACTTTTGGGTTATCAAGACCTTTTTCTGGCGCCGTTGCCAGGGAGCAATAGCGGGGGGTGAATATTCTCGTGTGTGCTTGTTTGCTTTATCACTAAGTAGTTTTTATTTCTTGTTCTAAGTTGTTCTCTATCTTTAGTTATGGATATGGAACACGAAACACCAAAAAATTAGTGGTACTTGCTAGTATGGAGATGGGGAACCTCGTAAAACCCTCGATGCTCGTTATGTGAGAGATATTTTGCACTACTTTGATAATCCTGAAAAAAAACATTCAACTATATAATGGGAGCAACGTTGGATCAACGGGAATACTTTAGGGATTATCGCTTGACTACTAAAGGGAAATTGTTATGGGATCAAATTCATATGTTGCATTGGTATGCTCGGGAGCTATGCTTGAGATATGATTATACTTGCTGCTCTAGGATGAATGATCCACATCTTCCCTTTTCATGTGAATTTAATGATAATGAAACCTTGGCTTCTTATGCTAATGGTATATATGATTATTATGATGTGGAACGAATAGAAGAATTTGTTGCTTTTAAGGGTGCTTATGAAATTGAATAGTTGTTTGAAAAGTTTGAAGATTTTGATGATTCAGTTTATAGACCTGAAAATCTTGCTATCCTTAAATATTGCTATGATAATTATAAATACAATTACGATATTGATGTATTTATTGAGAATAACTCCGCTTTCCAAGAAAAGATTAATATTTTGCAGGAGTCTATGGAAGAAGAAATTGATGAAACTGCGACCTCATTGGATGAAAAAGATGATGAGGAGAGCGAAGAACAAATGGAGGAAGAACGGATTGATCACCCGTTCCCACCTTCTAATGAGAGTAACTCTTCAACTCATACATTATTTAATTTCCCTTCGTGCTTACCGAAGGATGATTGCCATGATAATTGCTATGATCCCGTTGATTCATTTGAAATATCCCTTTTTGATGAACTTGATGCTTGCTATGCTTGTGGCCAAGATGCCAATATGAATGATGCTTATGGAGATGAGATTTCTATAGTTCCTTATGTTAAGAATGAAATTGTTGCTATTGCACCCACACATGATAGTCCTATTATCTTTTTGAATTCTCCAAACTACACTATATCAGAGAAGTTTGCTCTTATTAAGGATTATGTTGATGGGTTGCGTGCTACCACTACACATGATGATTTTGATGAATATAATATGCATGTGCTTGGTGCTCCTACTTTCAATTATTATGAGAGAGGAACTATGTCTCCGTCTCTTTATGTTTCCAACACGAAAAAGTTGCAAGAAATTGCTTATGCTATGTATTGGCCTTTACTTGATGTGCATGAATTGTTCTTGTATGACATGCCGATGCATAGGAAGAGAGTTAGACTTCGTCATTGCTTGATATATGTTTCTTTGTGCTCACTACTAGATGCTAAATCATTGTTGATTCAAATTGTCTTTGATATACCTTGGGATCCGGGTGGATTCATTACTTGAGCACTTTATGCCTAGCTTAATAGATTTAAAGAAAGCGCTGCCAGTGAGACAACCCGGAAGTTTTAGAGAGTCATTTATTTCTGTTGAGTGCTTTTATAAAGTTTAAAAACAAAAAAATATAGAGGGGAACTTAAAAACTTTTTCACAAAAGAGAATCGATTGGAAGTTATGCATTGGAGAAGTGAGGGTCGACCTTGAACACTTGTGTTCATGCTCATGTAAACAATGTAGAATTTTTCATGAAGATTCTCACAAAAATAATTATCCCCTTGTACAATTCCATTGTATTATAAAAGTAATGTGCCAAGATTTTCCTTTAGGATGTTTAGATTGCTTGTTGGTTTGTGCGGTGCAAAACAGAAACTTTGGCTGTAGTGTGCGATTTTACATTTTTTACTGGAACGTCAAACGGTTCTGAAACTTTTTGCACTGTCTTTCTATACAAATTGTTTATTTTTCCTAATTGTTTTAGAATTTTTGGAGTACCAGAAGTATGGTGAATGTTCAGATTACTACAGACTGTCCTGTTTAAGACATGTTCTGTTTTTGATACATTGTTTGCTTGTTTTGATGAAACTATTGATTCTATTAGTGGATTAAGCCGTGAAAAAGTTATATTACAGTAGCTAAAATGCAAAAACAAAATATGAATTGGTTTGCAACAGTACTTAGAGTAGTGATTTGCTTTATTATACTAACGGATCTTACCGAACTTTCTGTTGAGTTTTGTGTGGATGAAGTGATCAAAGATCGAGGAGGTCTCGATATGAGGAGAAGGAGGAGAGGCAAGAGCTCAAGCTTGGGGATTCCCAAGGCACCCAAGTAAATATTCAAGGAGACTCAAGCGTCTAAGCTTGGGGATGCCCCGGAAGGCATCCCATCTTTCTTCAACAAGTATCGGTATGTTTTCGGTTTCGTTTCGCTCATGTGATATGTGCAAATCTTGGAGCATCTTTTGCATTTAGTTTTCACTTTTCTTTTATGCACCATGCTGGTATGAGATAGTCCATGGTTGATTTATAGAATGCTCATTGCACTTCACTTATATCTTTTGAGTATGGCTTTATAGAATGCTTCATGTGCCTGACTTATATCATTTGAAGTTTGGATTGCCTGTTTCTCTTCACATAGAAAACCTTTGTTTATAGAATGCTCTT
Organism: Triticum aestivum; assembly: GCF_018294505.1. NCBI lineage: Eukaryota > Viridiplantae > Streptophyta > Magnoliopsida > Poales > Poaceae > Triticum > Triticum aestivum. The sequence continues at coordinate 530,921,407 of NC_057802.1, read as the reverse complement.
TTGCTTCACTTATATTTGTTAGAGCATGATATTTTGTAGAAAGAATCAAACTCTCATGCTTCATTTATATCTATTTAGAGAGTCAACATGAATTGGTCATTTGCATGGTTAGTCATAAAATCCTACATAAAACTTATGGATCACTGAATATGATAGGTTTGATTCCTTGCAATAGTTTGGTGATATAGAGATGGAATATGTGGGAGGTACTAGTAAATGGTTGTGTTTAGTAAGAATATTGGTGTTAAGGTTTGTGTTTCCCGAAGCATGCACGTATAGTCTCTCGTTATGCTATGAAGTTGGAGCATGATTTATTATTGATTGTCCTCCTTATGAGTGGCGGTCGGGGACGAGGGATGGTCTTTTCCTACCATTCTATCCCCCTAGGGGCATGCGTAGTAGTACTTTTCTTCGAGGGCTAATAAACTTTTGCAATAAGTATATGAGTTCTTTATGACTAATGTGAGTCCATGGATTATACGCACTCTTACCTTTCCGCAATTTGCTAGCCTCTACGGTACCATGCATTACCCTTTCTCACATCAAGACGTGGTGCAAACTTCGCAGGTGCATCCAAACCCTGTGATATGATACGCTCTATCACACATAAGCCTTATTATATCTTCCTCAAAACAGCCACCATACCTACCTATTATGGCTTTTCCATGGCCATTCCGAGATATATTTCCATGCAACTTCCACCGCTTCCGTTTGATGACTTGAGCATTCATTGTCATATTGCTTTGCATGATCATATAGCTGACATAGTAGTTGTGGCTCAGCCACCGTTCATCATTTTTCATATATGTTACACTAGATCATTGCACATCCTGGTACATGCCAGAGGCATTCATATAGAGTCATATTTTGTCATAGGTATCGAGTTGTAATTTTTATTCCTTTTGAGTTATAAGTAAATAGAAGTGTGATTATCATCATTATTCATTTTTAGAGCAATGCCCCAGTGAGGAAAGGATGATGGAGACTATGATTCCCCCACAAGTCGAGATGAGACTCCGGACAATGAGAGAAAAAAATATAAAAAGAAAAAAAGAAAAAAAAGAAAGAAAGAAAAAAAGAAAATAAATAAATAAGCAAAGAGAGAAGGGGCATTGTTAGTATCCTTTACCACACTTGTGCTTCAAAGTAGCACCATGTTTTTCATATGGAGAGTCTCCTATTTTGTCACTTTCATATGCTAGTGGGAATTTTTCATTATAGGATTAGATGCACACCCACTTACTTTCATATTGAGCTTTCATACACTTATAGCTCTTAGTGCATTCGTTGCATGGCAATCCCTACTCCTCACGTTGATATCAATTGATGGGCATCTTCATAGCCCGTTGGTTAGCCGCATCGATGTGAGACTTTCTACTTTTTGTCTTCTTTATATTTACCCCTATCGTCATACTCCATTCCACCCGTAGTGCTATATCCATGGCTTGCACTCATGTATTGCATGAGGTTTGAAAAAGCTGAAGCGCGTTGAAAAGTATGAACCAATTGCTCGGCTTGTCATCGGGGTTGTGCATGATAAATGCTTTGTGTTAAGAAGACAGAGCATGACAATGCTATATGATTTTGTAGGGATAACTTTCTTTAGCGTTGATATTTTGAAAGACATGATTGTTTGTTGGGATGCCTGAGTATTGATGTCTTTATGTCAAATTATACACTATTGCTTTGAATCACTTATGTCTTAATATTCATGCCATGACTAGACATATGGTGAAGTTTATGCTAGGTAGCATTCCACATAAAAAATTATATTTTTATCATGTACCCGCTCGAGGACGAGCAGGAATTAAGCTTGGGGATGTTGATACGTCTCCGTCGTATCTATAATTTTTGATTGTTTCATGCCAATATAATTCAACTTTCACATGATTTTGGCAACTTTTTATATGATTTATTGGACTAACCTATTGATCCAGTACCCAGTGCCAGTTCCTGTTTTCTACATGTTTTTTGTATCGCAGAGTATCCATATCAAACGGAGTCCAAATGCAATAAAATTTCACGGAGAATTATTTTGGAATATATGTGATTTTTGGGAGTTGGAATCACGGCAAACAGAGGCCCACATAGCCCACAAGACACCAGGGCGCGCCAGAGGCCCCTGGCGCGCGGTGGTGGGTTGTTCCCTCCTCGAACGTCGGTTGGAGCTGTACTTTGGGCACAAGGAAGCTTATATCCGAAAAAAATCGTGTTAAAATCTCAGCGCAATCGGAGTTACGGATCTCCGGGAATATAAGAAATGGTTTTCGGCCAGATCTGGGGGACACGAAACAGAAGAGAACAGAGAGGGAGATCCAATCTCGGAGGGGCTCCCGCCCCTCCGCCGCCATGGAGACCAAGGACTGGAGGGGGAACTCTCCTCCCCATCTAGGGGGAGTCCAAGGATGAAGAAGAAGTAGGGGGGCTCTGAGGGAGTCCTAGACTAAGGGGTCCTCGGGCGTCCGGCCTGTTATCTACTGGGCCGGACTAATGGGCTATGAAGACATAAAGACCGAAGACTGTACCCGTGTCCAGATTGGACTCTACTTGGCGTGGAAGGCAAGCTAGGCGACCAATTATGAAGATTTCCTCCTATGTAACCGACCCCATGTAACCCTCTCCGGTGCTTATATAAGCCAGAGAGCATAGTCTGGATAGAGACATTCATTACCATATATTCATAGGCTAGACTTCTAGGGTTTAGCCATTACGATCTTGTGGTAGATCAACTCTTGTAACACTCATATTCATCAAGATCAATCAAGCAGGAAGTAGGGTATTAGCTCCATAGAGAGGGCCCGAACCTGGGTAAACATCGTGTCCCCCGTCTCCTGTTACCATCGATCCTAGACGCACAGTTCGGGACCCCCTACCCGAGATCCGCCGGTTATGACACTGACATTGGTGCTTTCATTGAGAGTTCCACTGTGCCGTCGCCAAGAGGATTGATGGCCCCTTCGACCGTCAGTAATGGCGCTGTTCAGGGAGAAAACTTCCTCCCCGGACAAACCTTTGTGTTCGGCGACTTCGTACTGCGGGCCAACTCGCTTGGCCATCTGGAGCAGGTCGATAGCCACGCCCCTGGCCATCAGGTCAGATTTGGAAGCTTGAACTATGTCACGGATACCCGTGGAGACTTGATCTTCGATGGATTCAAGACTGCGGCAGTCGCTCCCCCCCTCTCCGATGAACATGACTTAAATCTGTCATCGGATCACACCTAGGAGATGGATCCTGTTGCTGCAACGGCCTCAGAACCAAAGCAGATCATGCCCTCCAAGGCCACAAAGTCCACGGCGTTGGAGCCGCACACGGACTCGACATCCTGCAATGCTTGCGTCAATGGAGCGCCGGACTCGTTTCTGGCTACACGTTCCAGATCAGGTAAGCCTGCGGATACCGAGCTGGATCGGTTATCGATTTTCGAATTTGGCGCCGCAGACTTCTTCCAGCACTCACCCTTTGGTGATATGCTAAATTCTTTAAAGAACTTATCCTTGGAGGAGGACTCACAGCCGAACTATGTTCGATTCGAATTAGAGGCGGATGACGAAGAATTTTGCTACCCACCCGCCACCCACTTCATAGCCACCGTCGACGACTTAACTGGTGTGCTTGACTATGGCTTCGAAGACATCGACGATATGGACGACGATGCCAACAAGGAGCAAGGCCAAGACCCGCCATTTACTGGATGCTGGACGGCCACCTCTTCATACGACGTGTACATGGTTGATACACCTAAAAAATCTGGCGACGACCAAGAAGAGCCAGACGCAGACAAGCCTTCTGCGACACAGTCCAAACGCCGCTATAAGCCTCGACGCTCAGAAGATGGCAACACTGGCACCGGAGAAAATAGCACTCCAGGCGACACCAAAAACAACAAAGGCCCTGCTGGAGCTACATCCGAACAGGAAGAAAACGACAACGGGCAAGATAACCCTAACAAACAGGCCATAGAAGATGCCTCGGAGGACGATAGTTACCGTCCACCCTCCGAAGAAGAGACAAGCCTCGGCAACGACGATTTCATCGTGCCTGAGGATCCTCTAGAGCAGGAGCGCTTTAAGCTTCAGCTCATAGCCACCGCAAGGAGCCTGAAAAAGAAACAGCAGTAGCTTCAAGCCGAACAAGACCTGCTCGTCGACAGATGGACCGACGTCCTGACAGCCGAAGAATACAGCCTTAAGCGCCCAGCCAAGAGCTACCCAAAACGAAGACTGCTACATCAATTTGATGAGGAGGCACCGGAACACATATCTCCCTCGCGTAATGCGGAATGACCACCGCGTGGTCGAGACAGGGCGGCCGACCGGCCACGCCGCGGTCGGGATAAAGCGGCAACGCAGGCCGAACAGCTGCCTGCCCCACCACCCCGCAAAAATAAAGACGAAAGAGTTCGGGGCCGCACATACGACCTTGGGCAGACCCTGGACAGTAGAGCAGGACATACAAGATCGATCTACGGATCGCGAGGACGTGCCTCGAGGTACGAAGATGGCCGCCTATTCGGACGTGATAAATCTAACCACGCCCGGGCCGAATGCCGCAGACGGACTCCATCAGAGCTACGCCGCAATGCGACCCGGTACAGAGGTGCCGCACACCCTCTCTGCTTCACAGATGAGGTAATGGATCATGAATTCCCCGATGGGTTCAAGCCTGTCAACATTGAATCATACAACGGCACAACCGATCCTGCAGTATGGATGGAGGATTTTATTCTTCATATCCATATGGCTCGAGGAGATGACCTCCACGCCATTAAATACCTCCCACTAAAGCTCAAAGGGCCAGCTCGGCACTGGCTTAACAGCCTGCCTGAAAATTCCATCGGCAGCTGGGAGGACATGGAAGGGGCTTTCCTTGATAACTTCCAAGGAACTTATGTCCGGCCACCAGACGCCGACGACTTAAGCCACATAGTTCAACAACCCGGAGAATCAGCCAGAAAATTCTGGACTAGGTTCCTAACCAAAAAGAACCAGATTGTCGACTGTCCGGATGCCGAAGCCCTAGCGGCCTTTAAGCATAGCATCCGGGATGAATGGCTCGCCCGCCACCTCGGCCAAGAAAAGCCGAGGTCCATGGCAGCCCTAACGGCAGTTATGACCCGCTTTTGCGCGGGAGAAGATAGTTGGCTAGCTCGCAGTATAAACACAGCAAACGAAACAAGCCCTCCCGGGGCTAAAAACAGCACCGGCAAGCTCCGGCGCAACAGAAACAAACGCCAAAGCAATGGCGACAACACCGATGACACAACAGTTCATGCCGGATTCAGTGGTTCCAAGTCCGGCCAGTGAAAGAAGCCCTATAAAAGGAGCAACGGAAAACCACCCAGCTTGGACCGCATACTCGATCGTCCTTGCCAAATACATGGCACCCCAGACAAACCGGCAAACCATACTAACAGAGATTGCCGGGTCTTTAAACAAGCCAACAAGGTAAATAGCAGAAACAAAGAAGGGGAATCACAGAGCGAGGACGATGACGAAGAGCCCCGGCAGCCGAACACCGGGGGGCAATAGAAATTTCCCCCTCAAGTCAAAACGGTGAACATGATATACGCTACACATATTTCCAAAAGGGAGCGCAAGCGCGCACTCATGGACGTCTATGCGGTAGAGCCCGTCGCCCCGAAGTCCAATCTGTGGTCATCATTCCCGATCACCTTCGACCGCCTTCGACCATCCAATTAGCATCCGGCATGGTGGTTCAGCCGCACTGGTCCTCGACCCAATCACCGACGGATTTCACCTAACTCGAGTCCTAATGGACGGTGGTAGCAGCCTCAACCTGCTCTATCAGGACACAGTACGAAAAATGAGCATCGACCCCTCACGAGTCAAGCCCACGAAGACTACCCTTAAAGGAGTCATACCAGGTGTAGAGGCCCATTGTACGGGCTCAATAACACTGGAGGTAGTATTCGGTTCCCCGGATAACTTCCGAAGCGAAGAACTAATCTTCGATATCGTCCCATTCCGCAGCGGTTATCACGCGCTGCTCGGATGAACCGCATTCGCTAGATACAACGCGGTGCCACATTATGCTTATCTCAAGCTCAAAATGCCCGGTCCACGTGGAGTCATTACAGTAAATGGAAACACGGAATGCTCCCTCCGTACAGAGGAGCGCACTACCGCCCTAGCAGCAGAAGTACAGAGTGGCCTTCTCAAGAAACACTATAATCCGATTGTCGAGCCCCTGGACATCATTAGGAGGGTCCGGACTACACTGCAGCAGGACAACTCGGCTCGTCACGGGCCAATCTAGCAAATTCGGCCTCCGTCCCAGCCCCGACGAGGCAATGGTATTAGTACGACGTGCATTTCAGCTACGCACTCATGGGTACTGACGGAGGCACAACTCGCTCGCAATCCATAATACGGCTTGTTAGATTCGCACGTTTCTGCTTTTTCTTTGTACATGTCTTCTTCTCTTTTCATGGGCTATACGGACGACCTGCTAGCAGAACACACCAAGGAGGCAAGGAGCTCTGGCGTACAAGGGAACCCCCAGGTGGTATCTAATAAACGATTACCATACTTGTTTTACATACCCGCATGCAGCTCACCCCTAGTTACGACATTTTCAATAGCCTTACTTGCTTATCGCATTACTTGTACAAAGTACGCCTTGACGTACTGATTACATCACAACGGCGAATAAATGGTGGCGTCAGCCCATTACTTCATTTTTTCCGTTTCCTCACCTCAGTATCTATTACTCATTGCACATGTACACCATGGTACGTACTAATACGCCAGGGGCTTAATTACACCCCGCATCACGGCAATAAAAGTCCGAACACTTTTATAGTATAGTTCGGCACCCCGAACTTATAGCATTATATGCATCGGCTCCGAATCATGTCTTTGGTCAATAGTTGGGTTGCCCGGCTCCTGTGCTTACTACCTTACGTTCCGCTATATCGGCTAGGGTAGTAAAGGGAGAACTACTGCGATTGTGTCCCAGTTCTTTCGGACGAGCACCTCCATAGAGAAAGCCGAAAACTGACTGTCATGATGCGGCGAGAGCCGGTCAGCTGTTCGTGAGGTTCCAAATCGTTGGAGATTTTTCCCGCTTCTTGCGAAGAATTGGTTCTTCCGATTAGGCGTGTATAGCGCCCCTAATTCGGCCTTCCGAACACCAGGGGCTTCGCCAACTTTATTAATTGTCAAACTCCTACGGCTAAGTGGGGCGGTAAAGGCCGCGTAGTCTGATTGCCTTGTTCGTTGCGCTAAACACCTCCTTTAAGGACCAGAATGTGGAGTAAAGAGTGTTTAGATTTATCCCGAACACCACCGTACTATCTACGTGGGGGCAGAAGCCGACGACTGGTCATCCCTCAGATTTAATAAACGGCCGCACAGGAGGTAAAATTTAAATCATAAACATTATACTACATAACACCTTTGTTCCATATTACAGGGCAAGACAACACACATGTTCTTATGGGAATATAATATCCTTCGAACATTGCTCCGCCGCAAGGCGGGACCCCTACAGGAAACCATCAAAATAATGCTCGGGTCGACGATGCTCCTTGCCCTCCGGCGGTCCCTCGGTCATCAGCTTCTTGGCATCCAGCTTCGCCGAATGCGTCTTGACGCGGGCAAAGGCCATGCACGCACCTTCAATACAGACCAACCGCTTCACGGCTTCGAGCCGCGGACAGGCACTCACAAGCCGCTGCTCCAGTCCGAAGTAGCTGCCAGGCATAGGATCGGCAGGCCACAGCCGGACTATAAAGTCCTTCATGGCTAGCTCTGCCAACCTGTGCAGCTCGACCAACTACTTTAGCTGGTCACTGAAGGGCACCGGATGTTCGGATCCCAGATATTGGGACCAGAACAGCTTCTCCGTAGACATCCCTTCCTCGGCTCTATAATGCTCGGCCGCATCCGACACACTGTGCGGCAGACCTGTAAATGCCCCTGGAAAACCAAAATTCAGGATAAGTACAAGGGACGTTGCTTCTACACGCTTGCTCTGCATGGTGAAGAACTAACCCACCACAATCTTCTTGGTCATCTCGATTTCCTGGAGGGCGCTCTAGGCTTCGGCTCGCGCATCCTGAGCGCTCTGGCGAGCCTTCACCAATTCGGACTCTTGCACCTTACAATCGCGCTCCAGGGCCTCAAATCTATCTATCGCGCCCTGGAGCTGTTGCTGCGCCTCGCCAACCCGGGCCTCGTGCTTCTCGCGCGAGACATGCTCTTTGGCCGCTTTGTTTTCGGCCTCGGCTAGTGCCTTCTTCAGGGTTGCCACCTCGGCCGTGGCCCCTAATAAAGTTTATGAGACTTTAGCCCAGTCGGACTATTCATTTCTTTTCGAAATGCACCCACAGGTTACTGCATACCTTGGCTATCCTCCAACTGCTTCTTCACGCGGCCGAGCTCCTCCTCGGCCCGCTCCAATTTCTGCTTCAGTCCGGAGACCTCCGCAGCATGAGCAGTGGCAGCCTGCAGCGATACCTGCTTGTTCACATAGACAACTCATGTTAGACTCCTGCGATTTTTTGATCCCCTGTTCGGCTTTTCTTCCCAGACACCAAACAGAGTATCAGGGGCTACTGTCTATACTGTGATATTTTTCCTATAATCACATTACTCACCTCAAAGCCCGTTAGAAGGCTAGTGCAGGCTTCAGTCAGTCTGCTCTTAACGGACTGAACCTTCTCTATTACCGTGTCCATAAGGACACGATGTTCATCCACGATAGAGGCGCCTCATAGTGCCTCCATCAGATTATCCGGTGCCTCTGGTTGGACAGAGGCCACCGGTGGAACAGGCACACCCCCTCCTGGTGGGAAATGCCGTTCGCTGGGCCCCGGAGCCGTACAGATTTCCGGAATGGTATCCGGCTGAGGGGTGAAGGGAACTCGGTCCCCATCACCAGTCCCCATGGGGGCTTTTTCCCCGATGTGTCCGGCGTCCGAGGAGTCATCCTGGGGCGTCACCTCGATGATCTCCGGAACCTCCCTCCGGCCTGCGAAAGTCTTTTCGGACACCACCTTGTCATCACCTTTGGGTGAGATGGAGTGAGCAGGTGGCGAAGACATGCTAGCCATCTCCTCCGTGTCCAGTGAATCCTCTGTCGAGGATCGCGGAGAGCCATCGCGCGCCGGACTGCAAGGACAAAGCTTACAATATGTCAATATTAAAAACCGGAAAGGCCAGACGTTTGCGGATTCTGGTACTTACGAGGCGGCCCGAGGTTTGGTCCGGCGAGGTCGTTCCGGACTGCTGTCAACATCCCACGCGGAGTTATCCGCGAGGGAGCCTTTAACCCTCTTAGGCGCTTTTGCCTCCGGACTTGTGGGGGCCGCTCTCTTCTTCCTCCCCGCTTCAGGTGGGGAGTCGTTTTCTTCTTCCTCTTCATCGTCGTCGTCAGCAGACGAAGAGGAAGCCTCGCTTCCGGACGTCTCGTCCGAAGTGCTTCTCCGGCGAAGGCCCTTCTTGGCCCCTTGGGTCGCCTTCTTAGCCGTCTTCTCCGGCACCTCATAAGGTGCAGGGAACAACATCTTCTCCAATAATGGAAATTCTTTGTCCTCGGGCAGCGGAGCCAGACAGTTAATCTCCTCAGCCAACTTAATCCAGGCCTGAAAATAGGGGAAGTAATCTTAAATTTCCTCTCAAAATATGCTAGTAGGGGATACTCCTTGAAAACATTAAAGGAACTGACCGGGTTGGGCTGGCGCTTCAAGCTAAGCCCGCGGTCTTCGGTCGTAGGCGGTGGTGTCTCGCCGGCCTTGAAGAGCACCTTCCAGATTTCTTCGTGCCTCGTGCCGAAGAGTTCCAGTAGCGTCTGGTGCTTGGCTGGCTCGAACTCCCACAAATTACAAGTTTGGCGTTGACATGGAAGGACCCGACGAACAAGCATGACCTGGACCATGTTGACGGGATTTTCCTTTCTATCATGTTCTGGATGCACGTCTGAAGCCCAGTCAGCTCGTCCAAGGGACCCCAGGTTAGGCCCCTCTCTTGCCAGGAGGTGAGCCGCATCAGGATTCCGGATTGGAATTCGAGGGCCGTCAACCAGTCAGCGTCGCGTGGCTCGGTGATGTAGAACCACCCCGATTGCCACCCCTTTACCGTCTCCGCAAACGAACCTTCAAGCCAGGTGACGTTGGGCATCTTGCCTCACATTGAAGGTCTTTAGCCACAGGCCGAAGTGGGGCGGGATGCGGAGAAAAGCCTCACAAACGATGATAAACGCCGAAATGTTGAGGATGAAGTTGGGGGCTAGGTCATGAAAATCCAGCCCATAGTAAAACATCAACCCGCGGACGAATGGGTGAAGAGGGAACCCAAGCCCGCAGACGAAGTGTGTGAGAAATACAACCCTCTCGCGGGGCTCGGGAGTGGGGACGACCTGTCCCTTGGCCGGGAGTCGATGGGCGATCTCTTTGGCCAGATATCCGGCCTCCCGGAGCTCCTTGATATCCTTCTTCTTGACGGAAGAGGCCATCCACTTACCTCCAGCTCCGGATCCGAACATCTTTGGAGTACTTTCTCGAATGAGGGAAAAGCTAAAGCTTGGGTGCTGGAGCTCGAGGATGGAAGGGCTGAGAAAGAGAAGGGGCGTGGGTAAAAGAGAAAATCCTTACCCCCTTATAGAGGCCGCGAATGTCAAGCGCCTCCCCGCTCGCCTTAAACTCGCCTATTCCCAAGGGCCGTGCAAACGGCGCGGTTGGGTTACCCGTGCCCGCATTGATGAGAATCCCGCAATAGGGGGACACGATCTCTGCTTCGACAAGACATGCCAGTAGCAACCGCGTTTTGAAACGTGGGATAGAAGGAAAAAAACGGTTCGAGATTATGGCCGGACAGACGTAACGTCGTGTTGTAAAAAGTTGTAAAAAGTTGTCAGTAGATTAGACTCGTGCAACTATTATATTCTCTCTGCGGTTGTGTGTGGAATGCGTTACATGTCCGAATACATGTTGGAGATATGCCCTAGAGGCAATAATAAAATGGTTATTATTATATTTCCTTGTTCATGATAATTATCTATTGTTCATGCTATAATTGTGTTATCCGGAAATCGTAATACATGTGTGAACACATAGACCACAACATGTCCCTAGTAAGCCTCTAGTTGACTAGCTCGTTGATCAACATATAGTCATGGTTTCCTGACTATGGACATTGGATGTCATTGATAACGGGATCACATCATTAGGAGAATGATGTGATGGACAAGACCCAATCCTAAGCATAGCACAAAGATCGTGTAGTTCGTTTGCTAGAGCTTTTCCAATGTCAAGTATCTTTTCCTTAGACCATGACATCGTGTAACCCCCGGATGCCGTAGGAGTGCTTTGGGTGTACCAAACGTCACAACGTAACTGGGTGACTATAAAGGTACACTACAGGTATCTCTGAAAGTGTCTGTTGGGTTGACACGGATCGAGACTGGGATTTGTCACTCCGTATGACGGGGAGGTATCTCTGGGCCCACTCGGTAATGCATCATCATAATGAGCTCAAAGTGACCAAGTGGTTGGTCACGGGATCATGCATTATGGTACGAGTAAAGTGACTTGCCGGTAACAAGATTGAACAAGGTATTGGGATACCGACGATCGAATCTCGGGCAAGTAACGTACCGATTGACAAAGGGAATTGTATACGGGATTGATTGAATCCTCGACATCGTGGTTCATCCGATGAGATCATCGTGGAACATGTGGGAGCCAACATGGGTATCCAGATCCCGCTGTTGGTTATTGACCGGAGAGTCGTCTCGGTCATGTCTGCATGTCTCCCGAACCCGTAGGGTCTACACACTTAAGGTTCAGTGATGCTAGGGTTGTAGATATATTAGTATGCGGTAACCCGAAAGTTGTTCGGAGTCCCGGATGAGATCTCGGACGTCACGAGGAGTTCCGGAATGGTCCGGAGGTGAAGAATTATATATAGGAAGTCCAGTTTCGGCCACCGGGAAAGTTTCGGGGGTCACCGGTATTGTACCGGGACCACCGGAAGGGTCCGGGGGGTCCACCGGGTGGGGCCACCTATCCTGGAGGGCCCCATGGGCTGAAGTGGGGAGGGGAACCAGCCACTGGTGGGCTGGTGCGCCCCCCTTGGGCCTCCCCTGCGCCTAGGGTTGGAAACCCTGGGGGTGGGGGGCACCCCACTTGGCTTGGGGGGCAAGCCACCCCCTTGGCCGCCGCCCCCCTAGAGATGGGATCTCCCAGGGCCGGCTCCCCCCCAGGGACCCTATATAAAGGGCGGGGAGGGAGGGCAGCCGCACCACAGCCCCTGGCGCCTCCCTCTCCCTCCCGTAACACCTCTCCCTCTCGCTCAGCTTGGCGAAGCCCTGCCGACATCCCCACTACTTCCACCACCACGCCGTCGTGCTGCTGGATCTCCATCAACCTCTCCTTCCCCCTTGCTGGATCAAGAAGGAGCAGATGTCTTCCCAACCGTACGTGTGTTGAACGCGGAGGTGCCGTCCGTTCGGCGCTCGGTCATCGGTGATTTGGATCACGACGAGTACGACTCCATCAACCCCGTTCTCTTGAACGCTTCCGCTCGCGATCTACAAGGGTATGTAGATGCACTCTTCTCTCTCGTTGCTAGATGACTCCATAGATTGATCTTGGTGATGCGTAGAAAATTTTAAATTTCTGCTACGATCCCCAACAATACACTCATCACATCAAAAGACTATCCTGGAGTTCGGAAGAAGGGGAACCCGCCTTGCAATGCGAAGACAATCTGCGCGCCGGACTCCTTGTCATTGAAGCCAGGTTCAGGGGCTACTAAGGGAGTCCCGGACTAAGGGGTCCTCGGGCGTCCGGCCTATTATCTACTGGGCCGGACTGATGGCTATGAAGACATAAAGACCGAAGACTGTACCCGTGTCCGGATTGGACTCTACTTGGCGTGGAAGGCAAGCTAGGCGACCGATTATGAAGATTTCCTCCTATGTAACCGACCCCATGTAACCCTAGATCTCTTCGGTGCTTATATAAGCCGGAGAGCATAGTCCGGATAGAGACATTCATTACCATATATTCATAGGCTAGACTTCTAGGGTTTAGCCATTATGATCTCATGGTAAATCAACTCTTGTAACACTCATATTCATCAAGATCAATCAAGCAGGAAGTAGGGTATTACCTGCATAGAGAGGGCCCGAACCTGGGTGAACATCGTGTCCCCCGTCTCCTGTTACCATCGATCCTAGACGCACACCTCGGGACCCCCTACCCGAGATCCGCCGGTTTTGACACCGACAGGCTCCCTCCCCCTCACTTCCGGGGCCGCCGCAGTGCCACCAAGGCAACGATCAGGACGGCGATCTACATCAACAATCTTGCTACCGTCAACACCAACTTTCCCCCCCTCTATGCAGCGGTGTAACACCTCTCCCCCCCGCTGTAATCTCTACTTAAACATGGTGCTCAACTCCATATATTATTTCCCAATGATCTGTGGTTATCCTATGATGTTTGAGTAGATCTGTTTTGTCCTGTGGGTTAATCGTGATCTTGGTTGGTATGATTTTATATTTTATTTATGGTGTTGACCTACGGTGCCCTCTGTTCTTGCGCAAACGTGAGGGGCCCCCGCTGTAGGGTGTTGCAATATGTTCATGGTTCACTTATGGTGGGTTGCGAGAGTGACAACAATTTAAACTTGAGTAGGTGGGGTATGACGTATGGGAATAAAGAGGGCTTGATACTTAATGCTATGGTTGGGTTTCACGACCTTAATGATCTTTAGTAGTTGCGGATACTTGCTAGAGTTCCAATCATAAGTGCATATGATCCAAGTAGAGAAAGTATGTTAGCTCATGCCTCTCCCTCGTATAAAATTATAAGAATGATTACCGGTACTTGTTATCGATTGCCTAGGGACAAACAACTTTCTTGTTGACATAAACCCTTTTACTAAACACCTAACTTTTATTATCTTGCAAAGTACTTCTAGTTTTATTTTTGCAAAGTAGTTCTAGCATCACTCTTACAAAATAGTTTCATACTTGTTTCCGGTAAAGCGAACGTCAAGTGTGCGTAGAGTTGTATCGGTGGTCGATAGAACTTGAGGGAATATTTGTTCTACCTTTAGCTCCTCGTTGGGTTCGACACTCTTATTTATCGAAAAAGGCTAAAAACGATCCGCTACTTGTGGATTATCAGTAGTATGAAGCAAGCTTCCCCCAGTTAAGATCCAAGATATCAATCCATAGAGTTTTAAAATGAGTCAATGATTAGTACAAGCAGACAACAAGAGAACTTTCTCTTTCTCCCTAATTTAGACTAGTGAGGTTGTCAATCCCACTATAATTGTATCGAGTGTTTAGAATTGAACAGTAGTACGAAAAGTAAAATTTCATATTGTAAAGAATAAAAATCAAAGTGATCGAGGAATAAAGGACTAGGATCCATACCTTTAATAATGGCATCTCTCAAAAAAATAACATATGTGTGGTGAACAAGTTATAGTTGCGTATCGATGAAATTGCATTGTTCATAATTGATCATACATGTCATGATTGCAAATAGTAATTATGTCCTTATATCCGTAGACTGTTATCCAACTGCGTTTGTAGCCAATAATCCATCAGATACCACTATTCAACATGCATCTCTAAGAATTAAGTAAAAACAGAGCATTACAGTAACCAAAGTAAAATAATGTTGATAGTATATTCTCCTTACCTCCAGCTCATCACCGAGATAATTAGTCAACTACCTTTGTATCCTTAGTGGCAATAACACAATACAAACATTTTTATAATTTTCTCACTGAGATAGACGACTTGCAAGGTTAAACCCATATAACACACATAACTTCCTCTTGTAGATCCTTCATCTAAACATGGCTATTGAAAAACTAATAGACTGGAGAGAATATATTTTTATAAATCATGCAACAAATAATTCAAAACAATCGATTCATATATAGATTTGATCATAAAGTATAATTTTTTAGAAGTTAGGAGAACATTTTATTTCACGTATATGAATAATTTATTTGCAACACATGAACATTTTTCATAGTAAATATTTTACTCCATAAAACTTTCAGGAAGTTATTTATTTGACACACATAACATTTTTCATAGATTATATAACGTAATAAAAAAATACACAATAATGTCTTTTTGTGAGAAGTACACATAATGTTCATGCGATGATATGAACCGGGTAGGCTTTAGTTGTCTTTGAACTAAGGTGAAATTTGTCGAACATCTTTTCGCAAAGAACTTTGCATTTTCTATTTAAAGTCGCTAAAGAGTACTTATGTGATTGCCGAGGATTCTAATCATACTATTTTATCAATGAAATCTCGCTCAAGAGTAAAAACATGAAGAAGAAGAAGAAGAAGAAGTAAATACGAATCAACTTCGGAAAGTGGGGAGAACCGTAGGAAAGAGAAATGAAATCGAATGATCGAGCATCCCTGGCTTTGCTTCTTGGACTGGCTTAACACTGAAATGGGGAATGTCGCGACGGTGAGCATATTATAGTATTGCACACAATAAGCGGCAGATAGGGACCCTTAGTCACCCCATTGTCGAAAGCAAACTCGCAATAAAAAAAATTGTAGCAACCTATATAGGGATGATCTCATGGATTCTCCAAGTCAGGCCCTGCCCGGTGTGCAGCCACGTCGCGAGTGCACCTCCTAATAGGAGGCGTCAAATAGGTGTGCAGCCGCCTACACCTCCGATATGGACTGCCAACGGGGCGACCTAATAAGTTTGGGGTTTTATCCCTTTATTATGTTTAAATTTTTTGTTGAAAGTCAATTAGAAATATTAAATATGTATTTTAAAATTTAGCGGGTATAAAAGAATATTCATCAAGTAGTTGAAAAATATTCATTGCGTACTTAGAAAATGTTCGTCATGTAATTGTAAAACGATCATTGCATATTTTTGACAATATTCATGTATATAGAAACATAGAATATATTTGTAAATGAAAGTAAAAAATAAAACATAAAATAGAAGAACCCGAACAAGAACCCAACGAAAACCATAAGAACCGGCCTAGCTGGAAAAATGAAAACCCAGAAATAACCAGCCTAGCCTGGAAAAACAAAAAGAAAAAAAAGTCAAAATAGTACTCCGCCGATCCATATTAATTGACGCTCGTCTAGTACAAAGTTGTACCAACTTTATACGTACTAAACTAGTGGGACGGAGTAGAAAACCCTGCTAAGCTCTAAAAACCTGGTGAACGGGCCTGGCACAAGAGATGCACGCTTTGATGCTATGATCATAATAGGCCGTAGCTTGCAACTGGCCAACTTCAAATTAACAGGCAGCCGATGCCCAAATACGGAATACCGGCCCGTTGTCATGAGATTCATTTCTACTACTACAGATGACACTTTAAGCAAAATCACTAATAAACTTTTCCCTCACGTTAGGGTTTTATCTTTCTCCCGGGGCGATTGGCGCCGCCGTCGAGTAGAGCTGCTTCCCTACCGCTGATCTCCGACCAGTTTGTCTCGCCGGGGACTAGGAACGATCTTGTGATCGTGGGCCGCCCGGGTCGTCTTCTGGTAGGTGGCGGAAAACTAGGGTTTCCATCTTGAAAACACCCGATCTGACTGAATTTCGGGTAAGAGATATCAATGGCGGCTGAGGGAGCCTCGGGCTCCTCGGGGATCAATGATGTGGAACGGATGATGGAGGAGCTGGGATTGAAAGAGGAGGACCTTGACGACGTGGTTTTTGATGAGGAAGATGCGCCGACAGCAAAAGCTAGATGGATCGCACTAGCAAAAGTCAATACCAGCAAGACATATAGTCAGACTTGGTTCTATAGGAACATGCGATCGGCGTGGGATATTGCGCAACATGTGAAGTTCAGACCCCTAGAGGATAATCTTTACTCTGTTCAATTCTCGTGCTTGGGAGATTGGGAGAGGGTCATGCATGATGGCCCCTGGAACTTTCGAGGAGATGAGGTGATTCTGGCACCGTATGATGGCATCACAAAACCGTCTACGATCAAGCTGGAGACGATTGATATTTGGATCCAGATCCACGACGTCCCTGATTTATATGCCCATCTGGTGAAACCTTTTGCTGCGAAGGTAGGCGAGGTGATCTACGCAGAAACAATTTCCCAGGATTTCACTCGTAACTTCTACCGTGTTTGGGTGCGTGTCAACATCTTCAAGCCCCTGAAGAACGCGGTCTCAATGATCAGAGGGGGGGAGAGGCAGATTTACAAAGTCAAATACGAGCAGCTTCCTGATTGGTGCGCTGTGTGTGGCATGCTGGGCCACTTGTTCAAAGAGCATGGAAACGGGATTCACCCGCCTTCAGCCCTGGTGTTCAAAGACCTGAGGGTGGAGTGGTATATGCGCAGTGGTTGGGGTCCAGGAGAGGGACGTGACCGTCGAGGTGGACGACGCGGAGGTCGTGCAGGTGGCCGTTCTGGTGGCCGGCGGGATGGAGGTCGCTCGGGACCGAGGTCCGATGGAGATATCAACTCTGGACAAAAGCGTTTGGCGGGGGCAGAACAGGAAGAACCGGAGGCTCGGAGGCTCATGGCACGGATGTATACATGGACGGCCCGAGTAGGAAGAGGGTTGATAGACAGTAAAAGGAAAAGTATCAGCAAGCACAAGAGGAGGATCTCAATGCAAACCCTAATAATTTGCAGCTGGCTATTGTGCCGACGGGCAATGCTCTTGTCAGTCCCCCAGTTCAGAGGGACCCAAAGATGACTAGGGTAGAGGAAGATGGCTCTGATGGAGTAAACTCAGTGGTACAAAATTTGGCGGGCTCCTTCGAGTGGCACCGCCGAGCCCAATGAGTGCTTTGTGTTGTAATTGCCGTGGCGCGGGCAAACCTGTGGCAGTTCGAGAACTTCGCGAGCTCGCGAGAAAGTTTGCCCCTACCGTGTTTTGCATTGTTGAGACGCAAATCAGTGGGACACGTGTAGAAGCTTTTGCAAGTACATTGGGTTATGACAATTCGTATGCGATTGATAGTCAAGGGAGAAGTGGAGGCATTGGCATTTTTTGGAACAATAACTGTGACGTACAGATCCTAGGTGACTCGGTTTACCACATAGATGCTAGAGTTCAAGAGGTAGGCCAAGATCCGTGGAGGATCACTTGTGTGTATGGGGAGGCCCAAACTCATTTGAGGAGCCAGACTTGGGACCTGATGAAGGGGATTGCTACTTTGAGTGACTTGCCATGGTTATGTTTAGGTGATTTTAATGAAGTGTTACGACCGGAAGAACACCAAGGGGTTGCCAACCGTAGTAATGCATAGATACTAGCATTTAGGGACACCGTTGATATTTGCATGTTGATGGACTTGGGCTATGAAGGCCATTTTTGGACGTTTGAGAAGAAAGTTTCTGGAGGTTCGTATACGCAAGTGCGGCTGGACCGTGCACTAGCATCTCCGAGCTGGACAGCTAGGTTTCCGCTTTCACAAGTTAGGCACCTCACAGCGGCCTCATCTGATCATGGCCCTATTCTTGTGTTGATGGACCGAACCCAACAGGAAAAAACCCCAGCACATCAATTTCGATATGAGACCATGTGGGAAACATACGAAGAGTGGAAAGATACTATACTTTCAAGATGGAATGCTGTGTCACCAGGGTACGGCGTCGGGGATTTCTGGGACAAGTTGCTGGCTATTTCTAAGGACCTATCGGTGTGGAGCAGGGACACATTCGGCAGTGTTCGGAAACAAATAAAAGAGGTGAACCGTCAACTAGAGACGCTTCGGAATGATCCAGCACGTACATGCCCAAGTCATGTTGAGTTGAAACTGAATGAGAAGTTGGTGGAGTTGTATCACCGAGAGGAAATTATGTGGCGCCAAAGGTCGTGTTTGGAGTGGTTGTCGGCGGGTGATAGAAACACTAGATTTTTCCACATGAGAGCAAGCATGAGGCGCAAGCGGAACATGATAAGAGCTTTGTATAATTCGATGGGAGTACTCACTGATGACCCGACTGAATTAAAATCCATGGTTACGGACTTCTACAGAACACTGTATACCTCCGAGGGGGTGAGTGGGGTGGAGGATGTATTGGCCCACGTCCCTCGCAAGGTCACGCCAGCTATGAATGATGCATTGATGACCCCATATACTAGTGACGAAGTGAAAAGAGCGCTCTTTGAGATGTTCCCGACAAAGGCACCGGAGCCAGATGGATTTCCGGCCCATTTTTATCAGCGACACTGGGAGGTTTGTGGGGTAGAGATTACTGCAGTGGTTCTTCGCATCATCAGGGGGGGGGGGAGAGTGCAGAGGTAATCAATGATACTGTGCTAGTTCTGATCCCAAAGGTAACAAGTCCAAACCATCTTTCCCAGTATAGGCCTATCAGTCTTTGCAATGTTCTATACAAAATTGCCTCGAAAGTGGTTGCAAATAGGTTGAAGGTGATCCTGCCAGACATTATTTCTGAAGAGCAATCGGCGTTTGTCCCTGGTCGGTTAATTACAGATAACATCATTTGTGCATATGAGTGCTTACATTTTATGAAGAGAAGTAGATCCAAAACCAACAGTTGTTGTGCTTTGAAGCTTGACATGATGAAAGCCTATGACAGGCTAGAATGGGAGTATCTCCAGGCCATTATGTTAAAGTTGGGCTTTTCTTCGGCATGGGTTGACACTGTCATGGGGATGGTCAGTTCAGAATCCTTCTCAGTTTTGTTTAATGGTGAAAAGCTTGAGCAATTCAAACCTTCCCATGGTATTCTACAGGGAGATCCTATCTCCCCTTAACTTTTCTTACTTGCAGCAGAGGGCCTTTCGTGCCTCTTAAAATTCAGTTCTCAGTCGTCTGCGTTTGGCGGTATCAAGGTGGCTCCGACAGCTCCTGCTGTTAACCATCTACTGTTTGCAGATGACAGCCTGTTGCTATTTAAGTCAAGTGTGGAGGGAGCAGAGTTGGTTTCAAACCTGCTGAATACTTATTGTACAGCTTCGGGGCAGAAGATTAATAATGAAAAGTCTTCTATCTTCTTCAGTAAAGGGTGCCCAGATTCTCGGAAAAAGGAAATAAAGCAAGCTCTTAACGTACAGAATGAATCCTTTAGTGAGAAGTATTTGGGCTTGCCGACGGAAGTTGGACAATCAAAAAATGGCACTTTCAAATATCTTCGTGACAGAGTTTGGGAGAAGGTCCGAGGTTGGACGCAAAAACTATTGTCATCTGGGGGTAAGGAGGTTCTTATAAAATCTGTGGCTCAGGCAATCCCAGTCTTCTCCATGTCCTGCTTCAGGCTCCCAAGGGGACTTTGCGAGAGTGTAACCTCCATAATCCGTCAATTCTGGTGGGGAAGTAAAAATGGCAAGAGGAAACCATGCTGGGTGTCGTGGGATGTCATGACCAGATCAAAGAACTTGGGAGGGTTAGGTTTTCGCGACATCGAGATCTTCAACATTGCCTTACTCTCCAGGCAGGCGTGGAGGCTGTTGCAAGAGCCTGATTCTCTCAGTGCTCGCATTTTGAAGGATGTTTATTTCCCCACTTCTTCTTTCATGGATGCAGAAATCGGGTCACACCCTTCCCAGATCTGGGGTGGCATTATCGATGGAAGGAATGTTCTTAATCACGGAGCTATTAGGCGCATCGGTGATGGATTAACCACCAACATCTGGCGCCACAATTGGATCCCGAGGGTGGGCTTAATGAAGCCCATGCCATCTCTGGTGCCTGATCCACCGCAGCTAGTACAGGAACTTCTTGACCAAACTACAGCTGAATGGCGCGAGGATCTAATCAGACTAGTCTTTCTGCCAATAGATGCCGAGGCAATACTCAAAATACCACTATGCACTATGCCAGTTGATGATTTCTGGGCTTGGGCGGGTGATCCCAAGGGTTGTTTTTCTGTCAGCTCGGCATACAAAATGATCTACAATATGAAGATGGGGAGAGAAGCTTGGTTAGAGGAGACTGTTGAAATGTCTAACGGAGCAGAGGACCGCAAAGGGTGGTCATCGATCTGGAAATTGCAAGTGCCATCCAAATTGAAAATATTTACGTGGAGGTTGGCGCAGCACTCACTTCCCACTAGCGACGTTTTGCACCATCGGCATATGTCTTCATCACATGTGTGTGCTTTGTGTGGAGCTGATGACAGCTGGTGCCACTCGCTGATTGATTGCAGCTACTCACGATGTGTTTGGGCATTATCCAAAGAGGATCTGGTCCAACATATGTGCATGCAAAGGGAAGAACAAGCAAGGAAGTGGCTGTTTGCAATGAGTGACTCTCTGCCGCAAGCTGAGTTTAATACAATGATTGTGACTCTTTGGGCAATCTGGGCTGCTAGGAGGAAGATAATCCATGAAGGAATCTACAAAACACCTTTCTCAACTCATGCGTTCATCACGAGTTATATCTCAGATTTACAGCTTATTCGGAAACCCGTCGTGACAGGGCCAACAACACGAGCTCCACGCCCAACTTCATGGCTACCTCCTCCGGAAGACCACGCGAACATTAACGTCGACGCGGCTGTCTCACGCGCTGGCCGGTTTGGGGCAGTGGGAGCGATCTGCCGGGATAGCACAGGGGAGTTCAAGGGCGCATATGCGATCATTTTCAGAAACATCGAAGATCCAGAGGTTTTGGAGGTTCTAGCCATCAGAGAAGCACTGGCGTTGGCTGATGACTTATATGAGCAGAGAATTTTCGTTGCGTCTGACTGCAGGACTGCTGTTGAACCAATTAAAGGAGGAACGTCGGCGTCTTATGGAGCGGTGGTGCATGAAATAACAGAACGAGCTAGGTTTTTTACTTCTTGCATT
The DNA here is from genome assembly GCF_018294505.1 of Triticum aestivum. Classification (NCBI taxonomy): domain Eukaryota; kingdom Viridiplantae; phylum Streptophyta; class Magnoliopsida; order Poales; family Poaceae; genus Triticum; species Triticum aestivum. The sequence goes on along the minus strand of NC_057802.1, from coordinate 530,899,625 downwards.
TTTAGTCATGAATTCTGGACCTCGAACTTCGAGGCACACAACCTCGCGAAGCATGCATTAACGCTGGGGACCGGTTATCATGTTTGGTTAGGCCACCCTGGTGATCTTTTTTTCGTCCCTGTAAACATTGTGACAGTTTAATAAAGCTTCCGCGAGTTTGTCTAAAAAAAAGATGACACTTTTCTCAACAAAAAAATACTACTACAGATGACACTTATCTCGAAGAAAAAAAACTACTACAGATGACACAAAATGGTTAATATCTATGCATTGTGTACCTTCGTCGAAATGCATTGCAAAAAAACACTGCAAGGAAGTGAATGAATCGATCTTTTTCTGTTTTGGCAACAGATCCCTACATTGTATTAAAGCTTTGGTGGGCGGGGTAAAAAAACACATTGTAGATATCGAATGGAAGGCCAGCAATAAGCATAAGTGCGAGTAGTACTTCATAAATTTCATATTCAGCCATGACAGTATCACACTGGTGTTCATCTGTCTCTTAATTAAATTTTATAAGTTTTACAGTAGTTGGCATTTTTTGGAGCCGTTCGTTTGTCTCGATCTAACGGCGCATACATACGTAGTACTCGAAAGTACGCGGATGAAAGTACTCGAAAGTACTATTAGTCTAGGGGCATTTTAGTCCTAGGAAATATATGACAAGGTGGGGCCCTCTCGTCCAATGAAAACCGCCGCCCCTCTCCTCCAATGCAAAACCGCCGCCCCTCTCGTCCAATGCAAAGCCGCCGCCGTGCTCCTTCCCCTCTTCCATCACCATTGCAACCGCGGCCATCTCCTAGCCTTCTCCTCCTTCTCGCGGCCGCAACTTTGCTCTTCTCATCTTCCACATCCACCCCCCTCTTCCATCCACGCAAGATCCTCGATGGAGCAGCAGATCGAGCACATCGGCGGCGGCGAGAACGCCGACTTCGTGGAGATCGCCGGCGGCGAGAACACCGACTTCATGGAGATCGCCGGCGGCGACCAGGTCAACATGGCCAGGTTGACGGAGATCCGTTCTTGGTTTCACAACATATTGCAGATGAACTGGACGGCAATGGCCACTTTGAAGCAAATGACGAGGAGGGAGAGGGCAAAGCTTTCCCCCCCACCCGCACAACCGATGCACAAGGTCGAGATCCTCCTCTGGGCGATGGAGCAGGCCGATTCGTCCAGCCCGTGGACCAGGCGTAGGTGGTGGGCGTTCAGATCCAGGGTAGAGCATCCACTGGATCAGGAACCCACGGTGCACGAGGTGCCGTTGCAGATTGTGGAGCCTCCAACCGAGTCGGAGATGACTCCGAAGCGCAAGAGGAGGAGGACAGTGGTCGTGACATCGCTTCCCCGCCGTTCTCCACGCTTCCCTCGCCGCTCTCCTCGTCAGAACGGCGGCCGTAGCTATGTTTAGGGTAAGATTGCTGAATTTCATTCATCATTACTTGCCACTTGCTTAATTTGATTCTCTGCAATATGTTCTTGCTACCTGTGTACTTGAATCCGTAGCCTCTGGATGGCAGCTTAGTTTGATCGACGAGGCTGTAATGAGTCTAGGCATATAGCATTGCTATGTTTACTTGCTACGTTTTGATGTGCTGGAGTTGTATCCATGATAGGAAATTTTGTCTGTCACCTCAAGAGTTGTGTTCAAATTACGTGATGCAATCTGTGTAAATTGAACTTGCAATATTTTGGCTGCAAGCAGTGCCTCCAGAAAAGTTCAGTACACAGTTTAGAGTGATAGACTCTGGGTTGACACTGAAATATTTCAATACTGCAAGTTTAGTAGATAGTTGTAGGCATTGAAATATTTCAGTACTGACAGGTTCACACTGAAATATTTGAGTAGTGCAATTGCAGTACACACGGGTACACACTGAAAAATTTCAGTAGTGGAATGAAATTTCAGTACACACGGGTAGACACTGAATATTTCAGTACTGCAGTTTCAGTACACGCACGCAACCCCAGAAATATTTCGGTGTAGCAGTTTCAGTACACGCGCGTAGCCACTGAAATATTTTGGTGGTGCTATTTCAGTACAAGCACGTAGCCTCTGAAATATTTCGGTGGTGCACTTTCAGTACATGCACGTACCCACTGAAATATTTCAGTGGTTCACTTTCAGTACACGCACGTACGAAATGAAATATTTCAGTGGTGCTGTTTCAGTACACGCATGTAGCAACTGAAATATTTCAGTGGTGCTATTTCAGTACACACACGTAGCCACTGAAATATTTCAGTGATGCACTTTCAGTACAGAGATGTAGACACTGAAATATTTTAGTAGTGCCATGTCGGTGATCTTGCATCCAAATATTTAGGGCTTCCTAATGATTCAGCAAAAAAATAGACATAAGCAGTGAAATAATTTTTGTAGGGATGTTGGCTTACTCATGTTTTAGAGTGGTTGGGCTTTTTTAGAACCGTTCGTTGATGTCGATCTAACGGCAGACAAATACGAAGTACTGGGTAGTACTCCGATGCCATATCAATGTTGCTGATATGAATATGCATGTTTTCACCAAGTGTTGTGTCTGAATTAGAACTGAGCATTTTTTGTTGATGGTATCCATGGATCTAGAACTCCTATGAATTTGCTCATGTTGGATGTTTTGTTCTCCATCATTTGTACTAGCATTCCGTGCGATTAGCTGCCATGACAAGACCCCTGGCAAATTTATTTTCTTGCCTCCAACATCCCAGGTGTGTTTTGCAGGAAAAAACCTGGAGTTCACCAGGCTGGCTGAAGTTGTGAGGCTGGGAGGCTGATGGTGCTGCTACTGGCTGATCCTTCTTCTTTCAGCTTTTGTTCGTCCTTTCTCAAGCCGTTGGACCAGGGCTACTTCCCTATGTGCTGTTCATGTATTAAGTAGTTCCTTCGAATTTGTAGTATTAGTTAGTTTGAATGTGGAAGTACCTTAATATTTAGGAACGAAATGTTGCTTTGTATGACCAAGGGTTTGATACCTTAATCTTTGGATAATTAATTATGTGAACTGTTGGATGTGGCGCACAACGAAACGCCTCTACCATTGATACTAGTTCAACATGTCGGTCCAATTAGAGACCAACCACTACCATATAGAACAGTTAGCATTTCATACTACAACCTGGCACGTACAAAACATCACACAGTGGAATAATCCCAGCGAGTAGACCACTAAATACCGAAAACATCACAACATGTCAGAAGTGTTTTAAGCATTTTATCGTTGCAAAAACCTTAGAAAATCCATACAAATGCCGACAACCTTAGCAAACTAGTCATGATTGCTTTTCATGTTGATACAAAGATGTAGAAAAATATTGGGTCCGTTTACAACCTTAGCAAACTTGCTTCTCATGTTTACATCACGGCCGCCGGGTGAAGGAGGAGAAAAGCCCACCTACCTAACATGAGTTTTCTCACACACCACGGCCTGCATACGACTACAAACCCAGTGATATGGGCCACGATGCAGGCCCGTGGGTGGTTACAGAATGGAACACGAACAGCACGAGCCCCACGACCCCCACGATCACGATAACGACGAGCGCCTCCCTCACGCGACGAACCGCCTCCCCCAGAACTCAAAAAGGCACCTTCTCCTCCATTCCTCCCTCATTATGCGAACCACGTCCATCTACTCCACAAACTGCAACCACCGTCTCTGTCTCAAAACCGCCGTCGCTGGAGAAGGGCAATGGCGGAGGAGCCGTCTACCAAGCGTCGGTGTGGCGAGACGTCCGACCAGAGCATCAAGGAAGAGCAGAGCATCAAGGAAGACGACGTTCAGGTCCCCGGTGAGAAGCGCGACTACACCACCAAACTTGACAAGGTGGAACTCCACGGCAAAGAGACGCTGGAGGTCGTCTGCACCAGCAATCCAGACACTGCCGACGAAATGCTCAGGAGGCTCTTCATGAAAGCCGCCGGCATGTATCCTAGATTCGTCGGCGTTGATGTGGAGTATACCAGGGATGACGAACCTCCGCAGTACGCAGCAGTTCTGCAGTTATGCGTGGAGGAACTCTGCCTGGTGTACCACATCGCTGCGGCCACAAAATGGTGAGCCATCCTACTCATATACCCTAGTTTCTCAACTACATGTACTAGTGTAGATTGTGAAGTGGACGCACTAGTGTGGTTTCTCAAGTACATGCACTGGCATAGATTTTTACCCTGATGCACTGGATTAGTATCTTAAAATCTTGCACCAGATTAATCACCAAACTTGATATACTAGTGTAGTTTCTGCACTTGATGCATTAGTGTTGTGTCTACCGGTGTGGATGCATTAGTGTTATTTTCTCAAGTTGATGCACTGGACTAGATGTATTAGTGTTGTGTCTACTAGTGTAGTTTCTGATATACTAGTGTAGTTTCTGATATTGATGCATTAGTGTTGTGTCTACCGGTGTGGATGCACTGGACTAGATGTATTAAAAGTTGTTTTTGAAGTTGATGTAGTGAAGTAGTTTGCTGTAGTGTTATTTTCAACTGTATGATCCAAAAAGAGAAATAACATCATGTACTTCATGCATTCATCACTCGTATTGTTTGGTTCTGGCACTAGCAGTGTCACACTTTGCCACAATTTTTTGCCAAGTTTGCCTAAGGTTAGTTCATCAAAATGAGGGCCACAAGTTGGCAAGCCTAAGGGAATCTTGCCACACTTTTTGTGTGTATGCCATGTGGGACCCAAGTGTGGCTTGCCTAAGGTGTGGCTTGAACCAAACACACACCTAAGTTGGTCAAACTTGCCTAACCTTAGGTGTGGCAATCTTTGGCAAACTTAGTCACAAACCAAACAACTCCTAAATCTTCAAAATTACTACTAATCTTCAATATGTCTCTCCCCTTGAAGGCCCAAGCGCCTCAAGAGCTTCCTCCAGGAGAAGAAGTTGTTCACCTTTGCCGGTTTCAGCATTCATAATGACAAAGAGATGCTGAAGATGTCTGGTTTGGAGATCAACCCCGAAAAGTACATCGACATTCAGAAAAACTATAGAGTTCCATATGGCTGCAGAAAGAAGCCGTACGACTCCTTGGCTGATGTTGCAGCCAGCGTCATCCACCCATTTTACCAAAACATGAAGAAGATCAACAGGACCGAAGACCATAAACTATGGGGGATCAGCCCACTGCCAGACTACCTCATCGAGTACGCAGCGAAGGATGCGTACGCCACCTACAAGGCTTGGAAGATAATAGACAACATCAAATCAGGTGTGGAAATTTCAGAAGCACAGGAGGCTGACCCCTACTACCACTGCCACTACGCGGCATGAAGAGAGATCAAAGTCTGCCTTCAAGTTGCTAGCGCAGTGTCCTTTTATGATATCTATGTTTCTTTGTTGTTCGGTGTGTCTGAACTTATGTCCTATGGTGTGTCTGAACTTATGCTGTGCGGTGGTTGATCTGCCGTTTATCTTAACAGTTTGCTGCTACTCTGGTTTAGTGTTCCAAGTTGTTAATACTATTTTGGTGATGCATGATAAGCCTTGTACAATGCTTGATGCGTACGGTGGTGCTTAGAAAAATAAACAGGGTTTTTCTGATGCAATAGCTAGTAGAGCATTAGTTACCAGTTAATAATAGTTGCAATCCATCACAAGCAATAGTACCTAGATATGAGTAGATATAGGTACGGTAATACACGACAAGTACTCGCAAACAAGAGCTAACATAACAAGTTCATTTCACATTGATACATGGCCCACCCCAGTTCTAAATGAGGTGGATGGTGATCATCATCCTCAAGTCATGGCGACGGGTGTTCGCAACAGTGAGTAGGATGGCCTGTCCTACCCGAAGATTCTTGGCACGAAGGAACTTTTTCCACCCTGCCCTGCTCAAGACAGTGCGACCGTCCGTGTCCACTGCATAGGCACAGCTGGTGATGGAGCCCGTTCTGGTAAGGCGTAGTCCAGCAGCCATGCCTTCTTCGTCCGGGTCGATGCCACAGCTATCAAGTAACCTCTTAGGTAATTTCTGAAAACAGTTGACATGATATATGATCATGTCACGTGCAATTATCAACAAAGCATACACTTCAAGACACATATATCATTGGATTCAACACTGAGCATATATATCATCACATCACTACACTATACGCCAAGCATCAAATTACTACAGTAATTAGGCATATCATTAGATTACTGCGTACACTAAGCATATCATCGCATATTACTACACTACATGCATGTCATAAAATTCTTCACTAAATGAATTCTAAACTAGGCCTCTCATCACAGTACTACAACATGCATATCATATGAACTACTACACTAACTAAGCATGCATATCATGTAATTACCACACTAAGTAACATACCATGATATGCCGTTTAACATTCGTCCTTGTGAGGCGGGTCACGAATGGCTTCCCTAGGTAGTCTTCACGTAGCGGAAGCATGTCCCAGAGGTTGCCGATTTCCTCGTCGCCCAGTCTGAGTCCTTGGGCATACAGGTATTCAGCAAGTGGGTTCTCATCATCATCTGAATCGTCATCATCTGAATCAGCATCATCTTCCTCCTCATGAACTTCATCCTCACTATCCGGAATCAAATTTAGATAGATAACAGAAATCCTGGGCCTATCTCTTCTGAAGGAGAAGCAGATCAATTCACCCCCACTAAGACGCATGCGGGCGATGAAACGATCCCAATCATCTCCTCCTATCTGGGTTATCTTTCGCCCCTTCTCGACCTGCATAGTGTATGGGCCCCCAAGAGCGTCGAAGGTCACGGTGTCTCCGATGAGCTCATTGAATGCCAATCTCACATTGCATGGTACGATCTGTGTAAGATAAAAACAAATAACAGACACAATACATTAGTGGAAATAGCAAAAAAATGAATGTACTGTCAGAAGGTTCATATAAATTGTTACCGCTGCAACAACAAAAGAAGGCTGGAAGTAGATGCTGAACAGCGTGGCAGTAGAAAGGCTGGTCCGGCACCGTGAGTTGCAGCGTCCACATGGTGCTTCCTCCATTCTACACAGAACATGTTGAACTCTAAGTTGAATTGTACATAGTACAATACAAAGATCATACATATAATAAATCATAGTGATAACCTATACTGTCAATGGCAATGCCCGTCTCATCTAAACCTGGGAATAGTTCGGCATCCAAACTAAAACCAGTCCAATCCACGGCACACATCAAAACTAATCTAGACCAAACCGAACTATACATGCTCGTCATCCAACCCAGTCCAAACCGTTTTCAACCTTTGGATTGAATCCAAAGGTTCAAACCGTGGACAAAGCCATATGCGAGGGCACGTCATGAATCTAGATCAGACATGACATCGAGAGATCCGACGAGCTCCGGCCGGCAACAGCCAATCGGCTCAGATCCGCCTCCGTAGGGAGACGCGGTTGGGGAAGGGAAGAAGAGGGGAGATCTCACGTACTTGCCGGAGTTGGCGGCGGCCGCGCACCGGCAGCGTAGAGAGGGGTCGTCGGGAGATGGCGGCGGCGGCGCTGGTCGAGAAGGGGAGAAAGAAAGATGTGGAGTGGTCGAGACGGGGAGAAAGAAAAATGTGGTACATGTGGTGGCGTGGTTGTGTGGATGACAAGGGGACCCACTTGTGAGACCGATAGCATGATGGCAACCGCAGGAGGTGCACGACCGCGTGCACGACCGCCACGTCCCCACGTGGAATGGGGACGGCCGGGTGGGTGTGTCAAGTCAAATCGGCACCCGCGGCTTCTCGGTAACTCCAACAGGCAGGAGCAGTGCATTTCTTCCCCAAATCGGGTAGAAAACCCTCGTCCTCTCCCGAACCTAACCACCCTCTCTTCCTTCCTGACCACCTCACCACCCTCTCCTCCTTCCTCACCACCCTCCTTCCTTCCTACGCCTCCCTCCTCCTGTCTTCGACCGACGATGAAACGCGGGCGTGAAGATGCGGCGGACGAGCCGGAGGCAACCATCGGAGCAGAGCAGTCTGCTGCCGTGGCTGCAGCCGTGGGTGGAGCGGCTGAGTCCGCCGTAGCGGTGAAAGCTGGCGGTGCAGCGACCGTTGTGCCTGCTCCCGCTGCCATCGCAGCCGTGGAGGCACCCGTCGGCGAGCAGAAGGTCGGGGATGATCTGGAGGAGGAGGAGAAGAGAAGGCTTAAGCGCAAGGTGCATGACGAAATCGAAGAGCTCTACGAGGAGAACGCCATAAAGGAGTTCGACGTAGATTGCAGGAAGGGCAGCGACTTCGACGAGGATGCCATCGACGAGCTATCTGAGGTAGTACTCTGTTTTTTGCTCTGTTTTTTCATGACATTGGGGTTTTTCTTGTTAACTAGATGAGCATCAATTTCACTTGGGCGTGCTAGTTGTACATATGTAGGATTGTAGGGATTTAGCATAGATCTTCATTTGGATCTGGATTTTTAAATCTGATTCCAGCAGATACTCTGGTTTTTTCCATGGCATTGAGGTTTTTCTTGTTAACTAGATGAGGGATACATTAATGAAAAAAGTGGGTTAAACAATGGATATATGGCAGGATTCTCCATTGGCTTCCCCAGGACAGTGACAAAATGCTGCAGTTCCTGATTCATTTTTGTTTATGTAGATGAATTAATTTGCACACATGTTCATAGATGATCAGTTTGCACACATGTTCATAGATGCTCCATTTGCAAATTCTGTACAGATTTCCATTTTGCAAAGGAAGTGATTGCTCCCTTAATAATTATGGGCTGACACAAAATCAAAACATTTCATGTAGCCAATTTGCCCCAGTATATTATCTAGATGATCACAGCCACATCTCTCATCAATATGACCAGTGAGACACCCCATAGCTCCTTTACCAATTTCCTTCTGAAACTTATCAGGGTCTAACAATGTTGGAGAAGCATTATTGCCGCTGTCAGAAAGAATAATGGTTTCTTCATTCCAGAAGATAGAACAAACCCCCCTTGTGTGAAACATGGAGGAGTATAATGAAGCCATTTTTCTGATTCCAATCAGAATTACACCTGTAACAAGTATCAAATATCATTAAACCAAGCCAGTTCATGAAGTCTTTCATGTGTTAATTATGTACTACTTGTGCACTAATCTATAAATGCAACTATTCCACCGTCCATATTTATGCATGTCAATTTCTTTGGCTCAATTATGTATGTGCACATACGCCTTATTCCTAGCAAATAGATAGTTGCCATGTTACACATGTGTACTAATTCACTAATTCACAGGAGGATGACGACGACGTGGACTACGGCATGGACAGCAGGCACAGCAAGAGCCGCTACACCCTGAGGCATCTGATTTCTGGCAAGATCAAGTACCGTTTCTTTGGCAAGATTGGGTGCCCTTTCTGTTGCAAGGTGATCGGTGGCGGCATAGATGGCATGATCCAGCATGCCTTCAGCACTGGCAATGGACATGGTAAGAACCATAAGGCCAGTACTCTGGCTAAACATGCGGCCTACGCACGCTTCCTCGAGATTGTCAAAGTCAATGAGCCCTACAACCTCCATTGAAGAAGGGAGAGAAGTGATGTGCTGCTAGAGTGCTGCTGCTGCCCCAGGACCGCCGTGTCCTCTTATGTTATCTATGTTTCTTTGTTGTTCGACTCTAAAACTGATGTCCTATGGTGTGTCTGAACCTATGCCGTTTATCTTAAGAGTTTGCTGCTACTCTGGTTTAGTGTTCCAAGTTGTTAATACTATTTTGGTGATGCATGATAAGCCTTGTACAATGCTTGATGCGTACGGTGGTGCTTAGAAAAATAAACAGGGTTTTTCTGAAGCACTGGTGCCTATTTCTACAGGAGAGACGCCTAGTTATGCGTCTACCCTGTACAAATAAGCACCTGTGCTTAAGAAAAGCCTGGTTTATGACTATGGTAGTTATAGCTTGGCATGATTATGTTTAGTGTATAACTCAGCATGATTATAGCTTCACAAAATTAAACCATGCAAATGATTGCCGATTCCACCTATTGCCAAATCAAGCTTTGTACTGATGATGCATTAGATATTGCTATAAGTAGAGGATGCTCATGATTGCCAAAAGTACCTATTTCCACTTTCTGATAAGAACTAAACGTGTATGAAATGATGCTAAAAGTAGAGCATGAGCATGAGCATTTATCAATTGATGATCAATTGATGCTACCTATTTGTGTTTGAATGGGCTCAATAAAGCTGGTGCTGGTTTATGCTCTCTGCGTGACCGTGATGGTAACGAAGGCACTTGCTTGGCTATGGTCTTGCTGTCAAATTTAAGTTTCAGTTCTTTAAGACTCTTTGTTTTTGCTGCTTCCTCGGGATTGACTAGCTTTCTCGGGCGTCCACGTGCTCTCTTCCTTTTTGGGGAGTTGGGTGCACCACTATTGGGGGAGTTGGGTGCACCGGTATCCTTCTGGGAGTTGGATGTGTCGGGTTCGTTGGAACCATCAGGATTGTTTACTAATTGCACGTCGTCTTCTGAACCATCAGGTAGAACTGCTTGCTGGGCATCGTACACCTCCTTCTGTATAAGAGAGAGTGCTGCGTTAGTTCTAATCATGAGACTTATGAAAATGATATTTGATGTAGCACTAACCGTTATGGGGAACTTATATGATTCAAGACGAAGCGCGTTGCAATTTGAATGCAGTAAGGCTGTACATATTTTCCACCTGAAAATATCTATCCTTGCCTATATTTGATAACCGACACTTATGTCAGCATAGCTTTCAAGCTAAACAAAGTACAAATGTTAATTAGGCATTCAATTACCTGGTTGAAAATATCGGTCATTTCATCCCCGTTCCATGACAACATGTACTGCAGTGTCCAAACCGCACAGGAAGTCCTGCGATGTTTAGTTAAAGATCAGTAATGTTATTCGTGTAGGCAAATAATAATTTATGAGGCCATGCCTACCCATCGGTCTGTTGTGGTATGTTCTCATAGCGTTTTTTGGTCCATTCGGCAAAATTGATGTTCTTAGCTGGTGATATCAACCCATTCTTGACAGCTTCGTCGATGCAGAACTGAATCGAGTCCACCTAGGGTACGACGAGTTATACATAGGGTTACGGTACTTTGGGAGCTCATGTGCCATGCGGATCAAAAGAGGCAGCAAGAGAACACTTACAAGAGAATCTTCCTTGGTCTTGTCGCAATGATAATTCATGGAGTTGAGAGTCTGAATTTCTTTTTTGTCAAAATTAAACATCATTAGCATCCAATGGTTTTGGTGTACATTCAGTGGGACATGCACCTGCAGTAAAATTTGGGTTGGGTTGAGAACTGAAATTTGTCGTGTACAGTGTGTACATAAACTATGAAACTGAGGAAAACATGTACCTTTCGGCGCCCTACAAATTTTTCTGCTACACGAGCTAACCATGAGGCTGCACGTCCAACAGGAACCACCCCCTTCATTTGTAACAGCTTTTCGGTTTCTTCAGGGGATATGATTGAGGTAGTATCATTCTCAATTTGGCTAATGCGAGCATATGCCATAATAACCTGCCAAATTTTCAATCATACAATAATAAGAAAGTTGTTGCAGTAATGATGTAGACTAGAGTATAATGGGCTTACATCACCATAAATGTATTCCTCGTCCAAATTTCGCTTCAGTTTTTCTGCTGTGAGGGTAATGTCTCCGATTCTAGCTATTTCAACAGGGTCGTATGTTCCGCGGATGTAAACGGCTGTCTCTATGTCCTCATCCGTGAACTTGTAATCATTACCAAAGACAGGCTTCATCGGAGTTAATTCTGGATTCTCATTGTTTTCCGTCACATGTCTTGCACTTGGTGTAGTCGAAGTCCCTGCCGTGAATTGGATAGCCCTAGGAGTTCCTGTCAGTGATGAATTGCACACATTGACTTGATCCTACAAAGAACAAAGGTAGTTCATCATTAGTTTGTTACTTTTAGATATTAACGTGTTGGGCCATAAAGATCACCTGCACGCCTCCTTTCTGTGACACTGATTGTCGGTTGCTTCTAAATTCGTATTTTAATTCCTGTAACAATGCAAACAATAATGAACATGAAGGAACATATTCATACAAAATACAAAATGCACAGTATGACATACATGTAGTTCCCTCCTTAAGTCTTTAATTTCGTCCTCGGCCTTCGACAACCTAGGATTAGTGCCAGTTTTAGTCTTCATGTCGATCAAGTCTTCAGCTAGCGTCTGGTATTTGACATCAAATCTGTGCTCAATTTCCATTAACTTCCTGCCTACCTTCTTTTCATGATCAGCTAAGCGTGCATTCATGGCTTCAACTACCATGTCAATCTGTGTAAACCAAATAAAACCCCGTTGATAACAATAGCTAAATGAATGAGGTTCCATGACACCTATTTGTGATATTGCAAAAACAAATAGTCTTTGGAGTACATACTTGCTGGCTACTAAATTGCTGTCCTTGTGATGGTGCTCGATACGAATCATGTTGATGCACATGTTCATCATTTTTTCTTGGAAAATTATTAGAATTCTCAGACGGTCGTTGAGGAGCACAAATTTCCATGACAGCCTTTTTTTATAAAATATAATGAACCATTAGTACCAAATAAAAAATCGGATATAGAAAGTTCAATTGTAGATAGGTACCAGCCCGTTATGAAGACCTCCTTTGTCGTAAGCATCGCTTCTTAAAGTAGCCGTCGTTTCGTCCCATCGTGCGATCAATGGTGGGGGTCTAGAAGCATACATCAATCGGCCACTACGCACGTGCTCCCAGTACCAATACTACACAATAAATTAGTTCATCACCATACAGATATGCAACAGAACAATAATTAAAGGACATTAAGTAGTGATCTAGCACTAACCTGGAGCAGAATTAGATTTCCTTGTAGATTTACGTGATCTCGAGTTCTAAACTTGTGAACGGACTTGAAGAAGTGATTAAGTGTGAAACATCCCCAGTTAAATTTCCGAAGGTTTTGAAGATCTGTAACAAGGTTGAGATATTTCGAGTCCACATACTGTTGTGCTGTTGGTGCTAGTACAGTACCAATTGCGTACAGAATGAACCGTCTCAGGAAATCGCCGTCTGGGGCTTTGGAAGCTCGGATCGCCGTTTCAAGGTCAGAAATCAAAATTTGCCCATTGTTTGCATAGGCGGTAAACAATTCTGTGTCGGTTTGCATTTCCAGATGTGGCTCTATATCCTCCCCTTCTATCGGAATGCCAAATATACACTGCACGTCCTCTTTTGTTATAGGAATTGGCGTTTTTCCGATGGTAATGGATTGGGTGTCCATATCTATGCTCTTGGCTAGTCTAACCAACATTATGCGCCGTAGAGTCACTTCATGCATCTGGGTTAGACCGCCAAGACTGGTTTCTGATATGATGTACTTTTTGTGGTCTGGTGACAACAGTTTCATGGTTTTTCCGAACCTTGTCTGTGAGCATACTAACTTCATATGACCATGCTTTTCGCCGAGTTCCTGTTACATGCCATTAAATTATACTGAGTACACATGAATTATGTGTACGAAACGATTGTACACAAACAGTCAATTACTTACCGCATCGGTAATTTCGGAGATGGGCTTTTCTCCATTATGAAGGTTCGTATCTGAAACTGACATTGCTGGCTCCTATGCAATGATAAAATCCGGCTCAATTAATCTGAACAAAATTGGAAAATGTATAACAAAATTAGCAGCGAATTAATTTTAACAAAATTAACTGGGTCATTTAACATATGATCCACTTATGGGTTTAAGCAGAGAACCTATTTGGGTGCAAAACCTATGAGGGTTCAACTACTAAAGGAGCGGCCGACAACGATTATAAAGAGTTACGATCAGGTAATACCTTCTCTCGGAGACGGTGCCGCCGAGTAGATGGCGGCGGTTAGTGCGTCGCAAACTATAAGTGCCGGTATAGCGCGGTCGACGGCGCAAAGGAAAAACGGCGCGTTCACGCGAGGAGGCGGCGAGAAGAACACTGACGTCCGACCCCTCAGATCACGTTGGCGGTGGGCGGCGAGTGGTGGCCGCCGACTCCTGTATTCCGTGGGCGACCGACGTCTCTGATCTGATCTTGCAGCGGTCGTGGGAGGTGCGGACGGCCCGGGTGGTTAGAATGCGGAGCTGTAATCGCGGGATTTAGGGAGGGGTGGGCCGCGTGAGTTATGTGAGATTTGGATAAATGATATAAAAAAATAAGAAAATCTTGTCAACTCGTTTAGGGGTTTAGGGGTTTAGGGTTATTAGGGTTTAGGGGTTTAGGGTTTAGGGTTTAGTGGGGGGGGGGTTAGGGTTATCAGGGTTCAGGGTTTAGGGTTTAGTGTTGACATGCAAGCCCGGAAATGCGTGTGTCAAAGATCGTACTTGCGTGTACATGTACTAATGATCCCAAACTTTCTTAATGGGATCCCATGACCACATAGAGAATGCATGCATAATGGTTTCCATGTGGGGCAAAATTTTGAATGTTGTTACGGTTTAGTGGGGGGGGGGGGGTTAGGGTTATCAGGGTTTAGGGTTTAAGGGTTTTAGGGTCGACGGAACTATGTTTGTCTTACAGTGGACGTAGCACACACACCGGACATTGGTGGAGCGTTCGTCTACAATGGATTCCCTCCGGTAGCATCGATCCGGTCCGTTGACTGGCTCGGCCGACAAACTTCGTCCCACATAGAGCATGCATCCATCCACTGGACCGGATCGATGTTGGGTTGGTTTCATACAGGTGAGGAACCCAGCTAGTGCTTTCGGGGTGTTGACATGCTAGGCCGGAAATGCGCGTGTCAGAGATCGTACTTGCGTGTATAATCCCAAACTTTCTTCATGGCATCCCATGACCCCATAGAGAATGCATGCATAATGGTTTCCATGTGGGGCAAAATTTTGAATGTTTTTACGGTTTAGTGGGGGGGGGGTTAGGGTTATCAGTGTTTACGATTTTAGGGTTGACGGAACTATGTTTGTCTTACAGTGGACCTATCACACACACCGGACATAGGTCGAGCGTTGGTCTACAATGGAATCCCTCCGGTAGCATCGATCTGGCCCGTCGACTGGCTCGACCGACATACTTCGTGCCACATAGAGCATGCATCCATCCACTGAACCGGATCGATGTTGGGTTGGTTTACATGTACATGTACAGGGACCGGAAATGCGCGTGTCAGAGATCGTACTTGCGTGTACATGTACTAATGATCCCAAACTTTCATCATGGCATCCCATGACCCCATAGAGAATTCATGCATAATGGTTTCCATGTGGGGCAAAATTTTGAATGTTTTTACGGTTTTGTGTGTCTGTGTGGTGGGGGGGTGGTTAGGGTTCAGGGTACATGCCACATTGTTCACATTGTCCAATTAACACTTTGTATAGATTTTTTGGGTAAAAAATGAACGAAATGATGCAACTAATCTGAACGTAACGTTTGGCATGTATCAAACCAAGTAGCCACTATTCCTCAAAAAAAACCAGTTAGCCACTAATTGCGCCAAACATATCACGTAATAAATGGGTTGACAATTATTTCTTGAAATTCGTGGAAGGAATTTATTGCTCTTCCTTTTTTAGAGAACAATAAGTTACAAATTTTATTTTGGAAACAAGAAATCAGTTTTCAATTTTATTTGTCCTTTCCAATAGATTTCAAATGAGCTTTTCCTTGGTCTGGTCATACAAGGCATTAAGCACACATGACATTGCTTATACAGAAGCTGACTGAAATAATTTGTTAACAACTACTAACGACTGATGATCAACAAGTAAACAAATCCCACAACAATTATTGAAAAATAAAATCCCGCGGCCATCTGATTTGCGTGCTTCTTCAGATCGATCAACTGCCTTAAGTTCTTGTTGATCTTCTTCAATTCCACCTTGAGTTCCGCATCCGCCACCATCGGAGGAACATTGGCATAGCCCTTATTATCCACCGCCGATGGCAGATCTACCTCTAGGGTTGCCCCATGCCTCAAATCAATGAAGCCATCCGTTTGAAGCCTCTCAACGTATTCATCCAGCCACTCAAAATGCTTGCATGTTTTCAGGTTCTGAAAAAGGGAAGGGAAACCCTAAATACCAATTCCGAGGAAATATAAATAAATCTGGGGTCAGAATTCATAGCAAAAAGACACAACAGAACATAGATTTAACCTTCCCCGCTTCTGGTTTGCTCTCGCATTTCACAAATTCCCGCCCATGGTTTCCATTCTTCTCCGATATGGTTGTCAAACGCTTCAGTGGCGCGATGCGTGGGCAGTCGGGGCATCTGGTCATCGGTAGTGAACCATACCGCGGCCATGATGACGGAGAGGCCGAACTGGACATGGACATCTCTCGTCTCTCACCGTCCGGCGGCGATGGCAGGCTTCGTCGCCGGAGAAGAATAACAATTTGGTGGGGCAAGGGAAAGGGAGGCAATGGTGGGCCGCGGGTTGGCACGGGCACGGCGATGGCTCGGGCTTGTGTGATATGTGGTTGGACCCGCGGTCAGTGCACATGTTTTGGAAGCCCCCAAAAGATCGTGCTCCTTCAAAAAAATTGCATCAAAGCGCATTACTTCAAAATAACTAATTATCCCTACAATCACGGATATATACCTTCCCATTCTACCGCATATCAACCCTATCCTAACCACCCCCATCTACCTTGTTTCTCCTCACATAGCCATCGCCGGGATCGCGCCATCGCTTCTGAAGCGACCACGCCGACGCCGGATTAAAAAGGTCTCCTCCACGGCTCCTCCCATCTTCGATTGCAGTGCTGATTATTTTTTCCATTGATTCGACCAAGAAGTCATTTCCGAAGAGATTAGAAAATACAGCCTTTGCCATAGTTGAGTCGTTCTGGTGTAATTGGAGTACAGGATGTCATGCAAGAGCTTTTTGATTGTTAGTTTGTAGTAGTTGTTCGTACGAACTGGTTATGAATATATTTTCTCGGTGGTATTGTTAGGAATTAGTTGGATGAGGTTGTGGATACAGTTTTCATACTATGGGTATATGTGTTGTTGTAGGGACCATGGTCTCAGAGGCACATAACAACCATGCGGAGTACGACAAGTCTTTGCATGAAGCGCGCCGGGAGATCGACTTGAAGGTGCAAAAGGATCGCGCTGAGGTAGATAAGAAACTCAAAAAAGAACGTTCATACGTGGACAGGATGATAAAGGAGGAGCGTGAGGAGTTTTCCCGTAAGATGGCGAAGATGCGTCTTGAGATTGAAGAAAAGTATAAGCGGGACTGTGAGGACATGGAAAAAAAGTTTTTCCTTGGCTACAAGGAAATGCATCAAACGTTGCAGAAGGACCGGAAGGTTGTGGACAGTATTATACAGACAGAGCGAGTCAGGATGGATGCCTATGTGTTGCAGGCACGTTCGGATATGGACAGCAAGCTGCTACAGGAGCGGTCGGACATGGATTATAAGGCCATGCTGGAGAAGGTCCGTTTGGAAGGACATATGTTAGAAGCCCGTGCGATCTCACGGCCACCCCGACAACATGTCTTCAATTTTTCTCCCCCTGTAAGTATTTCGCACCGATTGTATATATTAAGGACCTTAGTATTCTATGATACAAACATCTTCAATTTGTGGCAACCTTATGTCGGCGATTGTATGTAGGCTAAGCATCATGAGACGGCACAGTCGCCATCCACTCGAGAAAGTGCGATAGAGTCACCCGTTCAATGCCACATCACTCCACCCCAACAACAGATCTTCAATTCTCCCCTTGTAAGTACCTCCCAACGATGCCATACCCAAGATATGGTATGACCTTTTAAAATTTGTGTGTAAACCCACTGTCGACGTTTCATACGCAGGATAAGAAACGTGGGATGGCAGAGTCCCCAGTCACACCACATGAAGGATACATTCCACATAACAAGGTGAGAAGGTTTGAGATGGCACAATCCCCAGTCACTCGACATGAAGGATACATTCCACAAAAGCAGGTAACAACACCGCAATTTTGCTATGCACATAAAAAATTATGTTTGCCCCTTTACTCATTTAATGTATTAACTCTGATGTGAGATACTAGGTGCTGGTCATGGAATTTATTGTTAGTAGGGATGGTGAGATGTCACATGTCCCGAGAGCATACTTTGATGAACACCCGGCAGAAGTCAGAATTTTTGAACCCCTCAAAGTGACCTACGATCTCATTATGAGTGAAATGAGAGATACTTTTGGTTGCAAACTGGGAGCAAAACTGTACTACTTCTTACCCGGGTCTGCGTCGAAGCTGCCAGAAGGAATGTTCTTGATTGCAGGACCCGATGATGTAGAAAAAATGCTTTCTGATCTGAATGGCAGCAAGAAATGTCACCTGTACATTGTGTACAATAGAACTACGGGTCCTCATCCCGAGCATGACTTTGATCCAGAGGTTCAAATTTTACATGTTACATGCATCTAGTTTATGGCTACGTCATTTTTAAGTTCTTCCTAATACAATTCCTATGGTTTTCTACAGGAAGTGAGAATCCAAGAAATGGAGGGTCTTCCTAGAGAGTTGGCGGAGAAAGATCAAGAACAACTTCAGTTGTATGGTTACATTGATGTTAAAGAGAAAAAGATTGAAGCACATGGGTCATCGCCAAGCCCGACGCAATCTCCAAT
Organism: Triticum aestivum; assembly: GCF_018294505.1. Classification (NCBI taxonomy): domain Eukaryota; kingdom Viridiplantae; phylum Streptophyta; class Magnoliopsida; order Poales; family Poaceae; genus Triticum; species Triticum aestivum. Next base: position 530,881,055 of record NC_057802.1, on the reverse strand, counting down.
GTCGCAACGCAAGAGGTCACTGGATTTTGGCAGTGCAGAAGACCATATGGAGTAGGCTCAATTGTTTTTCAACCAGTTTAAGCTTCAAACCAGGATTATTTGTTGCAAACAAACATTTTTTTTCTGTTTCACACTATGTTCGCAATTATGGTACAATTTATTCATGAGACAGTTCTTTGAACAACAATGCATGTGTTTTATGATCAATCATACAGTTGTTTCTGAGTTGTTTGTGAGATGGCATTGCATCTAAAGAAGTTTCCATCTATAAAACTTGTAAAAAATCATTTATGTTGTCTTTGTTGAAACTGTTTTTTCGTGCCTTTCATCTACACGCGTAATCATTATAGCCTACAAAACCATACAACGTCGCAAAACAATTTCCAGTTTGCATGGATGCTTGTCATGTTGGTACAAGGGTTTCAAAAATTTTTTGGGTCCATTTCAAGCATGCCGAAAAATCCGTCTTCCCAGACGGAACACCAATTTTTTCCATCAAGCGCGCAAGCACACCCCCGTGGGCCGCGTGAAATCTGAGCTAACCCCAAAACTTGCTGGTTTTGACGTCAATTAAGATAGAAATATCAAGGGAAGAAGATAGAAATATCAAGGGAACAAGATAGAAATAGCAAGCAAAACACAGATAACCAACGTCGGCCACCCGCGCTCGCATGCATGCACGTCCGCCACCCGCGCATGCAAACCCACGTCGCCGCCCTTCCCATGCATGCAGGCCTCAGGCGCAGACAACGAGATGGCCCAACGGTCCATCCAGCGACCCAGCGGGTGAGGCTGGCGTGGGACGGCCCACCCGAATTAGGCCCAAGCGAGCTTCGCGCCGGGCACATCCCAGGGGTGCAGGGAGTTTAGTCCCACCTCGCCGAGCGAGGGGAGCTAGCACCGGTTTATATAGCGCGCTGAGCTTTCCCTCTCAAGTTCCTTTCTAAAGCGGGCAGCACATTGCCTAACCGTCTCCGTCCCTGCCCCGTGGGGCCTACTTGCTACCTGTTTTCACAATCTGGCGGGCCTCTGCATCCTGGCCCAATAAATGATTGGGTTACTAGTCGTATGCAGGCCGTTGAATTGTGAAAGCGGGCAAGTAGGCGGGCTTTTTTTGCACCGGCCCGATTACTTTTGTACACTGGGGGTATACATGTATTGTACGTGGGCGATTCGTTTTCCCTTGTCACGTGTGGCGGTCGTGGGCGTGTGCGGCGGCGGTCGAGGGCTAGCCACGCGGCCACGCGGCGCACGAAAACTTCCAAAAACGTCACATCCTATAAAGAGGGAGGGGAATCACCACCGGCCGCATCTCCCCCACCTTTTCCCCCAAATCGGCTCACCCCCTCTCTCCTTGCCGCATCGTCTCCCCCTCGTCTCCATCGCCCCGCCACTGCACCTACTCGCTCAACTCCACCGCCTCCCTCTCTCCGGTGGGTTCTCTTAGGCTTCGATGGCGCAAGGTGGTGGCGCTGCCGCCACTGCGCACGGAGTTGCGGTCGAGGCCGCGAACACCGCGGTAGATGCCGTCCAAGAAGTGGCCGCCGTCGGCGGTGCGGGAGATGCTGCACCCGCAGTCGCTGGATCGGTCGCTGCGGCGGCGGATCTGGTGGAGCAGGGGGTGGTGGGCTCGGACTCCGTCGTGCCGGACCTGGTGGTGACGACGTCTGGCGGCGCACTGGATGCAGGTGCGTAGGCGAGCGACAAGCAGGTGGTGGATGTGGTAATCCTTCTCGTTCCCCTCCTCTCTTAGTTGTAGTTGTTAAGCAGAAGATTTAGTAGATAGGGTTTTTATTGTAGATTTGTGATTGAATGCGGCACCCCCTTCTGCTTGTTAGGGTTTGTTGATTGAATGGGGAACCCCATTTGAGAGTTAGGATTTTTTGTAGTTGATTCGTGGTTGAATGCTAGAGAGATCATAATGAGAGTTAGGTTTTTTATATTAGTATCTGGATTGCCCCATGTGCCCAGATTTTGTTATATGCTGTATATGTTGTTAGATTTGTTTTGCATATTCCCTCAGTGGGCCACGGCAGGGGCTGAGCCGCCACCCAGTGTATCTATTAAAGTTGATATTGTACAAATGAGGTTAAAATCCTACTTTGTTCATTTGATGTACCACTATGTACATTACATGAGCCAGATGAAGTAAATGCAATTACTTGTTGTCAACCAATGTACTACCTCCATTAATTGGCAGACCTGAGCACTCACAAAATTATTGTTGGTGCCCAGTCTGGCATTACAGTTTGAAGGACCACAGTCAGCATGATCTAAAATTTTAGTTTGACCAAGCTATCATTATAGAATGCTTGACCTTTGGATAATTTTAGGTCAAAGTAACATTTTAGGTTATTAGAAGCACATTGCAGATTGCTTGACCTTTGTATACTATGTTATATGTAGTTAGTCGTATAATTGAATTAATTACTTGTATTGCAGAATGAGGAAGCTGCTGGCAACAAGAGGAAGCTGGACATCGCTGTGTTCGACGACCCGTCTGAGTCTGACGACGACGAGGTAACCCCAAGTTGTTTTTGGTCTGTTTATTAATCTGTGTGAGATGTTGTTTGTTGATGATGCCCTATATGAATGCCTCTAAATTGGAATGTTATATAGTTTATTCATTGATACCATAAAGTTGTGTTGTTTGGTCATTAATTAGCTCTAAATGGCATATTTGTGGTCTTTGATCATGAAACCTTATCTGAATGCACATAAATGGAAATATTGTGTTGTTTGTCCATTGAATTATTCTAAAATGGAAAGTTTTGTTGTACTTTCAATTAATTCCTCTGAAATTTGTGTTGTTTGTGCATTAATTAGCTGTAAATGGGATATGTGTGATGTTTTTTCATGAAACCATATATGAATGCATATAAATGGAACTATTCTGTTGTTTGTCCATTAAAATCTTCTAAATGGAACTATTCTGTTGTTTGTGCATTAATTAGCTGTAAATGGGCTATTATGTTTGTTTGTTCATTAACGGGCAAGTAAATGGCAATTATTTGATGTTTGTTAATTACATTACTCTAAATGGGAAGTATGTATTTATGCAAATCATTTGTATGTGCGGTACAACTCTGGAGATGAGGTGGAAGAGTGCAACCACAAGTCCTTCATTGAGCATGAAGCCAACAAGATCAGGGAGAAGGGGAAGGCGGCGTACTACAAGTGGGGCAAGTTCAGGTGCCCATACTGCACCACTAAGCCAATTCCCAAGGATGGGCTGTATGAGCACCTTATGTCGCATGCACGCGGTGTAGCGACGAGTGGGAACGACGTGAAGATCAGGGCAGAGCATGCAGCCCTCCTAAAGGCTATGGGTCCCATCTAGTCACCCTCTGTGAAGCTGGTAGTGCTACTCATCATCAATATAGTTGATGATGTTTAACTTTTGCGCTAGTATGGTTGTGAACTGTGAATCTGGAAGGTGGAAGTGTTTGTGAACTGTTAAGTAGTATGGCAGACTCTTAAGTAGTATGGCAGACTCTTAAGTATGGCAGAGACTTAATTAATCTAGTATGTCTCTGAAGTATATCAACTGTCTAGATGCAGGTCAGCTATGCTTTGTTGCAGTGTTTATATTCTGATGCTGCAATGATCAGAGTAGGTGCTTCAATGTTGCTTGACTGATGAGACATGCTGCATACAGTGGGCATGTGCTTGGTAATGGTGTGTGCAAATAACAAGCCTTATCTACATAGGATAGATAGTAAAAAACATTGACTTGAGGTTTTCATAAGTTAGCATGATCGAATCTTCCATTACAAATATATTATTAAATTTAGAAAATGTTGAAAATCATTTTTTGTCAATTTTCTTAAGTTAGCATGATTGAATATTTCTTTCAAAAATAACCTAGCATTGTAAAATAATTTTTTTCAAAAATTTCTTTCATAGACATGTTTGGCACATGTGTGTCACCATGTACAGGAAAATTGGGGTGATTTGGAGGTGGTGGAAAAATTCACCTTTTTTCAAAAACTGGCTTAAGTTAGACCAAATGGTCCCTCCGGAATGCGGGCATTTTTTCGACCACCTCCAAATCACCTCAATTTTGGCACACATGATCTCTTGCACAAACAATGATAGGTTTCCAAGGTTTTGTATTTTTTTGAATTTATAATGCCCTCTAGACTGACTGCTGAAAACATCGGTCTATGCCTCAAGGGGGCATTGTAAAATAATTT